>NC_053452.1:4339047-4590949 GCF_015227805.2 Hirundo rustica
AGAGTTACTAGAAACAAATTATAAGGCAAATTACTCCCTTCTCTAAAAGCTGTATCTGATGGACCATCAGTTTTATTGGCGCAAAGCTCAAATGGTTTTCCATCGTTCCCACCAGAGTTGTGCCTTGCTGATCTGAAAGCCAAGTCCTGCCCCTGTGAGATCAGTGAAATTTTGACACAAGAGATCATCTCTCAGATGAGACTGATCTTTTGTCAATACACAGATCAGGTTGATCAAGGCCTTCTCCAACCTGGCCTTGAACACTGCCACAACCTTCCTTGGCAACCTCTTACAGTATCTCATGACCCTCATAGCAAAGAATTTCTTCCTAAGATTCACATGTCTGAGTTTACTTTCTTACTTCCACAAAAACCTTGCCATAGGAGTAAGCAGGTGAGGAAGAGAAATAAGTGAGGACAGATCCTGGCTGACCCTAGGAAACATATGTGGATACAGAAGCTTTATTTATTTTTAATACTGTTCAGCCCCATTAGAAGAAAATATCCAAAATTTATTCCAAAGAACAGTGTTGAAAGACAGCATGGAATTCCCGTACTTCAGCAAGAACCCGTAAGTAGAGGAGCTGTAACTTCAACTGTAGCTTTTATTTTCATCTTTCCTGAACTTAGTCTGAAACTAGCAATATATCTAATATGCAGCCCTTCACTGACATTCAGCATGAAAGTGTTTAATTATTTCAGCTATGAAGGATGACTTTGAAAATAATATAATCCAAAAAACATTTTCTTAAATATTTTTTGCACAGCAATTACGTCCTCCAGTCAGTGCCTACAGAAGTCAAGGAGAGATTTTTCCTTAGGTTTAATGGCCATTACAGTGTGCCCTGGAAGATATCTGAGTGATAATTGCAAACTACTTGTAATGCTTGGATATCCATGCTTCAGTACCCCATCTTTGTATCATATTTTCCCTGAAGATCTCAAAGTATTTAGAGGCTGGTTGTCTCACCACTAAGCAATTGGTTATTAATTTTTAATCTTTTTTTTTTTTTAAACTTCAATTGCATGAAAAAAGTCTACTTAAAAGCATTAAATTAGCACTCGGTTTTCACTTACCATCATCCATAATTCCTATGGTTACTCCCTTCCCTGTGTATCCCAGCTCCCATGCTTCAGCTACATTAAGGTCAAGTCCAGGAGTCCCATCTGCTTGACCAGTGTTAATCTAATACATCAGTGAAAAAAAAAATAGCTTTTTTTACTTGACTGACATATTTCCACAGCCATTGTTTTTTTTCTTTATGTCTCTGCATGCATCTTTGGTAAAGAAAATATATTCCATATGTTTTTGGAGTACACATCTGTCCATAATAGTACCTACTGCAAGAATGCAGCTGTAAAAAAAAAGAAAAAAAAAAGAAAAAACCCAACACTGGCAAAATTCAATTTTTTGTGATTTATATGGTTTGGTTAAACACTGAATCTTTTGGACCCCAAAAAAGGACTTTTCTACTTAATATGTCAGCCAATGGGTCAATTCAGGAAAAAAGTTAGAACAATTGATTTTACAGAGGACTTTTTTTTTTGAGCAGGAAATACATTCTTTCTAAAAGCAGGGTTCTACTGTACAGCTTCCTAAATTTTTGTTACTGTGATCACTGCAACATTTTGATTAACTACCAGAAAATAAGTGAATTAATCCTCACTTTAATTTATCAACTCATCAAGGATAAAATCCCATCCATGCTAATATGCCTCCAATTCATTTGAAAACTCTTGCTTTAGGAAAAAAACCTGCAGCCATATTGGATGGATCCATAAAACATAAGAAATGGATTAAGAAGAAGAAACATTGTTCTTAAGCAAAAACGCCCTTCTTAAGTTAACAAGGCAGTACTGCATTTACTGTGTATTTCATCATAAATATGTTGCAACAATAAAACTGACCAGAATTACTTTATCAACTTTTTAAATAAAAAAATAATTTCACTTCAAAGTAAAAATATAAAGTGTTTTTTTATGACTAAAGACTTCTCCCTGGAAAAATATGACACAGAAAAACTGAAACAATTTAGCAAAATATGAATTTCCTTTGACATTAGCTTTAAGCAGAAATTCATCAGTTTTCAGCTGTTCTGTTTTTGACAAATGAAACTATATTCAAATTTCCATACGAAAAGCTTTAACTTTTACTAGCAAATACATTACAATATTTTGTTATAATTCCATAACAATATTTTACCCGGCAACAACTCAAAGACATGATTCATATGCAGTTCTACGGGTCACATCAGCACCCCAGTAATGCCCACAGGACAATCAGTACAGTTCTCTTTCAAGCCTTCTAAGGATCCTTCCATTGACTGAAATTAAATTTATCTCTTGAAATGTGCTGGATCTTCCCAATATAAAAGGGGTACAATTAAAAGCAACACAACAGAGCCTTGGATCCATTCCCAAGTCCTGCATTTGGAAAAAGCTGTTGTGAAACAGTGGAACTGCACAGAATGGCTTGAATGACAATTATTTAGTTATGATTGCTGTGATTTTTCTCTCAAAACTTACCAGGTACCACTGCTTTGTAAATAAAGGATCGTTCATGTTGATGTCAATGTCATTGATGTCTCTATATCCTCGTTTCCTTCTGATGAATCCCTCCTGCTGCACAGCTTTCCTCACCTGGAAGGGTTAATTTTTACACCATTAGCTCAGCATTCTTGACACACATAAAAAGCTTCTTTGAGACTTGTTTTCATGAGAGATAAGGGTTATGAAAACACATTCTTTGTGTTTGTGTCATTCATTTGCAACCTCTAAACCAGGGACTGATTGCAGTCAGAATTCACAAAGAGGTAGAAAACTCCACGACTACTGCAACAGCTGCGAGGGGAAGAGACTCCCCCAGAGTGTCCTCTCTGGAGAAAAGCTCAGCTTGAACATGTTTTAGACACCAAACAATCAGCATAAGAATGAGCCCCTCTCCACATCATTATCATGAGTCTTCTTGCCATAGTTTTATTTTTTGTTGCCACCGAAATAGAAGCTAAAATTATTTAGCTAATTCCAAATATGTCACAGCTCCAAGCTGTAGACATTTGACAAAATGAGGAAGCAGATCTCAACCACAGTTGTACTTCTTCAGATTTTTCCCCAGGGTATTATCAGACCATTAGATAACCTTTCCTGCCAGAGAGGGACCAATCTGATTATTTATGCCTCAACTCAACATTATACATAAGGTGAAGGATTCCTATAGGGGCTGTACATGTGCTGGCAGCCCTGTCCCCAGGGAGACTTTGCCTGCCAGCTGATCAGGGGAGAGGAGCTTCCACTGATGCCTTAAGTTTTAGCTTTCATATTTTTCAGACTCTTTGCTGCCTAGGGGTGTTGTTCTGAGCCTTATATTGGATGCTGGTAAGCTCTCTTCACAGAGTAGGGAGACAAAACAAATCCTTTTCCTGCTGGACACCAAAGACAACTTTCAGGCCCAAAAGCACAAACAACAGTGGCTGAAGGGATGAACAAGAAGGATGAGACCTCACAACCTGAAGCTGTCATTGGACAATTAAACCCCAATACACAAATGGACCAAAACTTATAAAAGTGTGAAACCTCGTGACTGGCTGTCCATTTTGTGACCATTTTTTAGTCCACCTTGGGTGTTGCCCTGGCCAGGCTCTTATCCTGCCCAAGGTGTACCCTAAAGGCCTTTCAATAAAACTCTACTTTATTCTCTAGCTCTGTCCAGTCTCTGTTTCACGTCAGCCTTCCCAAGGCATCACCATGATCAGGCTGCAAGCGACCCCCACTTCCTAGCAGAGCAGAGCCCCGAATGCCCAGGAAAATGCTCTGGAAATTGAGCTATGGGAAGAGCTGTAGCAAATAAAAGCAGTTAAAGCTTTTATCATAATAGCTTGCAACATTACTGGGGCCTTTTTTTTTTTTTTCTTGCAGGGAGCGGGGGCTCACCTGGAGGGTTAGCTTGGCCCCCTCTGCTATAGATGAGTAACGGGACGATTGGCTCTCGCAGTTAAGGGATGAACCTTGCATGTACGTTAAGAGAAGTTTTACTGATGTACAGGTATGCTATTGTGGTTTGTCGTTTAGATGTCCTCTAATGTTCTCCCCATAGACCCCTTTCCCCTGCTCTGCTTTTGTTGTAACTGGACAGCCTGGGTTGTCTGAGACATGGGGAGAGAAGGTGTATAATGGGGGAAAGGTTGCTGCTGAGGGGAGCGGCATGGCAACACCTGAGCTGCAATCAAGTTGCAAGAAAGCAGCCACCACCAATAAAGAGCAAAGAAGAGTTGACTGGCAGACTTTGGGAGGGGCCAGGATTGCCTGATGCAACACCAGGGTATAAAAGGCGGAGCAGCCGTTTTGTAGGCGACCACATGGCGGGCAAGTCATGCACTCTCAGCGATGCCGTCCCTTTGCCTTATTCAGTCCTTTGTTGAATTTGTTAAGGTTTAATAAACCTTCAAAATTTTAAAAGTGAGCATCGTTTCTCACACCCTCCCTCCCTCCCTCCCCTTTATTCTCTGCAGTACCACTTCTTCCCTGGCTTGCTTCCCTGTCCGCACCTGTCCTGCCTTCTCCCCTCTCTGCTCCCTTTTCTATCCCCCTTTGGTAGGAACACTTACTTTATCAAAAAAGTCCTCAGATATAAAATCACTGCATTTGCGCTTTTTTTCATCCGAGAAATCTATCAAAACGAATCCCCCCGACTCCTCTTTTTACAGCGGGATGGGACACTGCCAAAGAAATTTTCTGGGAGGAAAAAAACCTGGTGTTGTGAGCTTTCATCATACTTCTGAGGCTCTCAAAAATGTCTTGTAAAGCGATCTACTTTTGCATTACCCTTGCAATAAATAAGTGATAAATACATATACTGGCAAGAAAATCTATATGGCAAAAAGGCCAGTAAACTGACCACACTGGCTGAAGTATAGGATAGGAAAATACAGGTTATAAAACACAAGTTGTCACAGGGTTTTAGCAACACTTTTCTTTATGCACCGCAAATCCACAAGACATTTAAGGAAGCACTGTGGAATATCAGAAAAGTTAAACATGCAAATATCTTCGGAGGCAGGAATTTCACATGTCAGACCATAATCACCTTACTTGTAGCCATGTAAAAGATCATTCCTAAAGGAGACCACTCAGTGGTTTTAACTGGAGTTTTAACACGTACTAAGATATTCACAGACCTTCCAAAAGGTGCTGTCAACTTTGGAACACTCATTTTGTACTCTTCAGTACAAAACACCTGGAAACAAGATAGCTTGAAGAGTACCAACATTCAATTGTAAAAAAAAAAAAAAAAAAAATCTAGCCTTCTTGATCAAAAAAGAATGCTTAAAACCATTAAGTACATGTTTAGGTGCAGCAAGAAGGCAGTAAGACCCCTAACATTTAAATAAGACCCCTAACATTCACTTAGGTGTGCTCTTGAAAATAATCCACGGTTATTAAATAAATCTAGTAACTCAGAGAACCACTTCTACATGCGTGACTTTGGCATTTGAGATTAAAAAGGCATACATACAAGTTATATGAGTTACCCTGCTGTGTCATAGCAACTTTATATATATAGTGTCAGTCAAAATCAACAGAGGAGAAATTCATCCCAAGGTTCAATCAGATCTTAGGACAGTTGAATCACTCTTGGAGGCATCTTTCTGTCTCAGTTAATTAAAGCATGAGCATAAAACACAGTGCTCAGTGAGGTGTCTTAAGACAGAGATGAAACTGGGGTCTAACTGATGTGGGCTAAAAGCTGTTTTCCTCACAGCTATATTGTTTCATTATAACCCCAAAAACCTAATACCAATTCACAATGAGCAGGATGGGGCACAGCACAGCCTGAAAAGGCAGTGTCAAAGGTTTCTAAACAAAGGTGTCATACTTGTATGAATTTTAACTCCTTAACTAAGGGCACCAAATGGTAAATACTGAACTGGTGCTTTCATTTATACGTGTGTTCGCAGTACTCGCGCGAGTTCATTAAAAGTGGACTGAAAAAACCTAACATGAAATAACCTGGTAAGAGGACAGTGACTAAGCAGGACGCATACAAGGTGTATTTTGTGGCACCAGGCTGCTGTACACAGTAAAGAAAGGCATAAGCACAGCGTTTGACAGCTCTAAGATAAAGCTCAGTGATGCCATGGAGACAGAGCAATCACCTGTCACTCTGCCTCCCCCTTCCCCATTCTCACCCCTGCCTCTCCGCTTGCCACTGCAAACCCCAAGCTGTCACCACAGAACATAATTAGGAACAGAGGACAAGCCTCATTCAGAGGGATGCCAGAGAAAAAATGATTTCAGGTGTTTGTGCTCCCACGTAAGCTTGCTGGCTCTGCAGGACCTGCCTGCATTAAGGCACTGAATTAAAGGATTTCTACTAATTAAAAAGCAATGCTGGGGAGCCCTGACTTATCATTTAAGCCAACAGGGAGGAAGAGGGAGAGCAATTTGCAGAAATAGCACAGGCTCTTTTCCCTCTTCAGTATCATCTCGTTTTTCTGATTTGTTCCATCTTCACAATACATCATAATGTATTTTTTGTATAACATTGTAATTTCCCAAGACAAGGAAATATACCCCTCAAAGAGGCATAACCTTCACTGAACTGAAATCACTCTGCAGGCTGTTTTCTGAATGTTTCACCTGGAGAAAGGGCATTCGGGAGGTCACCATCCACAGACAGATCAGTCTCAGAAATTCAGAAATTCCGGGACCTCTTTTTTCACCACAAAAACAAAGGGGGTTTCCTCATATTTGCAAATGACAGTAAGTTATGCAATTGAATCTGGAAAAAATTAGGCATTTGTATTAAAAAAAAAAAAAAAAAAAAAAAAAAAGTTGAAATTTTTGGGAAAGGTCTTGGTAGCTTTTCCCATGAACTGCCTCAGTCAGTTGCCTTGTGATCTTAACCAGCACGAAGTAAGAATTTGCCTTTCTCCTCACAAAGATGTGTTCAGAAAGCAATGAGCCCAAGAACAAGCAACATCCACATAGTGCAGAAAGAAAGATCCCCAGAGAAGAGACTTGGAAAACAGTAATGCAAATCCAGTGATCTGGAGGGAAAACTGCCCATTTAGGGCTGCTGGCTCAGCAAAATCTTTGTCTTCTTCCCAACTGCGTACCTACATTAGAAAAATGCCTTTTTTTTTTTTTTTTTTTCCCAAGAAGGAAGTTTCTGCTTTCATATTTAGTCTAGATCAGGAGAGGGACTGCATCTGATTCTGCTTCTATTTCATGGTTTTCTTCTGAAAGAAGAGTAGGCCTGCCCCAGACATCAGTAATACAGAGGCATTAAGTACAGCATCAAAGTTTCAAAAACACACGTGAGAGAACATGTCTGCAACAGCAGAAAAGTACAGGAAAACACTCTCATCTTGTGACATCCATAATCCCATCTGCTTGTGTGACATTCAGATCTGGAACCCAGCCCTCAATCCAGCCCACAATGCAACCTCATACCAGCTTTTAAATCCTTGTTTCTCTAACTGAAGCAGAAAAAGCATCATTCGCAGGACTCAGGCTTTTGATAACAGTCACTAAATGATTCAAGCCTGTGAAGTATGGTATTTATTAGAACCTAGTGAAACAACAAGATTTTATTACAAAAATAGCATGAATTTTACCATCTCAAAATTAGGCTTATTTATCTACAATAACAGCCTTTTGTTTATTTCATTCTTAAATAATTTATTCCTTTTTCATCAGGATACAAGTTTGAGTATCAGAATCTGAGCGTCTACTTTATTAGCATAGGAATAAATTATGAAAAAGTTACTAGCTGTGTTGCAAGCAGAATAAAGGTCATGTCTCAAAGGCAGCCCATGGATCCTAAGATCTTTACAAGGAAAGAAAGGTTTCAGGTATTGATTTTTACAATACTTGTACTTATGCATGGTGCATAAAGTCACTTGGATGATACTAAAGCAGCAGGATACTGGATGCAAAACCAATTAACAAAATAATCAATTGACTGCAGTACTGCTCTGGAAGGGCCAGGAACTTGCAGCACTCTACTGCACTCTCTGCTCCCATGAATGCCAAGACAATCAGCTCCTCATTTTAAAGGAACAGGGTTAATTGCACTGATGAGATCCTGCGGTTAAATTACTTTGTTATATTGAGCATGAATGACAGATTTACTAAATTATACCAGTGGGTGTGCAAAAGTGGAACAGCACCCACAACTTGAACCTCAAATACCAAGAACTTCAAAACAGGAGAATTTGAATCAAATTCCAGAGGAAGAAGGCATTCCCAACTGATGACATTAAAAAGGCATGTTGGGGGATAAAAAAAAAAAAAAACCACAAAACCAAAACCAAAACCAACAAACAAAAAAACACCACCAAAAAACAAACAATGAACACACAGCAGTGTCAAAGGAAGTAAGGGTTATTTTTGCTCTAAAGCCTCAGGGTCAATACAGGTCTGTTCCTGAAGGTGAAGTTAGAAGTGGAAACTGGTAGCCTGTATTTTTGAAGAAGGGTAACAACTCTCCTTGAGCAATAGAAGAAACCACAGGTGATGAAATGGCCATAACCCCAGTTACTTTTCATAATCCTGCTCTGATTCTCTTAGTGTAATAAATGCAGTTTGTATCTCCAATTACAGCCTGTTTTGCCTGCGATGTTTGATGAGTGATCTCTCCCAGTCCTTATCTCAACACATGAACCCTCCCTCAGTGTATTCTCTCTCCCCTGTCCAGCTCTGCAGAGGAGTGAGAGAGCAGCTTTGGCAGGAACCTGGCATCTGACCAGGGTCAACCCGTCACACACAGCAATGCAGAAAATTGATGCCCTTTGTTGTGACAGAGTTGGATCCATCTGCTTGATTTCAAACTTTCTGAGCCTATTTTGCAGCCCAGAAAGCACAAGCACAGACATCAGGGGGCTTGTGAGTGTCACTGACCATCCAATTCTTACTAATAAAATGAGAACTGCTCCTCTCAAGCAAACTAATGACTTTCAAAGGCTCTCATGGATCTCTACATACCTAGCAACTAGTCCCTGTTGCTAAACATAGGTGTTTCTGGAGGATTATTGATAACAACTTCTCCAAGTGTCTCTTCTAGCTGTACCCATTAATCCCTGAGGAATGTTTTGTACAGAGACTTACCCTATAGCAAAGATGTAGCAGCTGTTACAGCATAAACCCTGTGTTAGAGCACAAATCCTTAGAACCTTGGAAGTTTATCGACACAACCTTCCCCACCACTTCTAAGCAAAGGACTGATGAAGAATTTAATTTTTTTTAATTTAAAAGATTTCATTAAAGGAAAAATTCATCTCTTTCCATAAAATACTTGTTTCACTCTTGGTTTATGTGTTTTTAAATGGTTATTTTCGTAATGACATGCAGAGACAGCATGAGAATTGCTTGGACTTCTAGGAAAAGTTACATTTAGTGTAAAATAGATCTTTTGCATTGTTTTTAACCATCCCTCTACCTTTACTTTTCTGTTTTCTTATTAGTTGAAACAACGTCACTGGCTATCAAGGACATGCTGGGTTTTTTTATTATTACACTTGGATGTTCTGGACCAGTTCTAGTTTTACCCTTTCTGTAACCAGCCCCATTTGCCTGGCCAAACACATCTAAGCTTGCACAGATCATCAGCAGATACTAAAAATCTCTGAACTCTCAGGATGTCCCCAGTGATACCTCTTGGCACGTCTTCCCATTTTTACCTGTCTCCAGCTTGCATTCCTTGATCTTTTTCTCTAAACTTGTTTTTTCAAAATGTCACACTTGTGGATGAGCAAAACAGGAACAAAACACTGTACAATAAACCTTACAAAACTCTACAATAAACTCTAACAAGAGACTTACTGATTGCATTCCATATTAAAACCTGGCATAGCTGGGACTGCTTGTTAACTTCTCTACAAAAGTCACAGAAAATCATAACACTAGAGGCACAGCCATTTAGGAAACCACCCCAGAAGTTCATCATCAATTGGACAATAGTATAATATGAAGCTGAACAGCCTGAGTTCAAAGGTTTCAGACAAGCAAATAACCTTTCTTGATGAAAACACAACTTTAAGGACTCCAATTTCAACCAAGTTCATATGTTTTTTAAAAAATACACAAAAACTACCTTCTTTCTGCCTTTTTTTGTGACCTTTTCTTTTCCTGATATTAGTTCAGTTCTTGGTAAATAAGGAGCTTTTGAAAATAAAAGAGGGGGAGAGGAAATCAATATTTTTGTCCATTTAGCAGGCCTCTCACAGTTCAGTGACATTCAGGAAGCAGAGAGTAAAGAGACAAGGAATCAATGTGTAAGAGGAGACTGCAGATCATATTCAACCTGCTCAGCTAAGCAATCAATAGCTCCTCTAGCTTTTACTTTGAAATGCAAGTGAGCTGGTCAAGCTGCAATGTAAAATCAATGCAGAGCATGCATGGTTTACAATGGAAAATGCCAATTTGGTAAAACAGAAATTTTCATGGGATCATGCCCTCTTTGGCAAGATTTTTTTTTTTTTTTTTTTTTTTTGCCCCAGGATAGAATTTATTAAGGGGAAACACTGAGAGAGGAAAAAGCCCTGCATATATTGATATTCTGTGCACTGCCTCAAAAACAAGCCAACTGGTTCACACCTCTACTTTCTCTTCAGTTTGCCAGGAGGGGCCTATTAGGATCTACACTATCACAAGTGCTGGCTATTATCAGAAATCCGTTTCTATTTTTTTTTTTTTTCCCACTGCTTAGATGAGCCAGAACGAGAGCAAGAGCATTTCTGAAATCTTAAGAAGTTTCCAAAGGAATGAAAAGCCACTTCTTATTCTGCATAATACCAAAAAAGATAAAGTAAATTGTATTTTCTTCAATGTCTTCTTGCAAGATAGCAGGAGAGACACTTCAGTTACAAACTCAAACATCCCTGTAAGAAAAAAATTCCCTGGAGTTGGGCTGTAACTATACATTAATCTTTCCAGTAGATTTTCAGAGACTGCAAACCACAGGGACACTTTATCAGCAGCTTATGGGTAAATCTTGCACTTTGCTGTCTCACCAGTTACATAGGTCAAAGAAATGATCAGCCTTTGCAAATCAATCAGAATAATGACCCCTCAGTGTGGGTATAAACAGCATGCCCAGTGACAGAAAAGAAAATTGGGCCTTGTGTATATAGGTCATTATCAACTGCAGATCCTACCTAGCAGCGAAATTACGAAAACTGTGACTTGCAGAAACTTTATCTTACATTCCTTTGCCAAGTATTGCAGATATGACCTTCTTACAACATTATATTTGGGGAAAAAAACCAAACCTGCCTTCTTCTTCCTCACCAGTAAAAGTCCTTTTGTGGAGTGATTTTTACTTATTACAAAGAACACCATCAATCTTTGAGGTGATAACCAGAGTAGGTCTAAGTTCTATTTGCACCCTCTCTGTGGTATAAAAAGGGTTTTAGTTTAAATCAGGCCCAGATCACATTTAAGATTGCAAATCTTTTGGCTGTATCTGTGCAATACAAAGAGAGATGCTCATGATGCTGAATATTCTAATTTAATTATTTTCTCACTTGTAACTTTGCACCATTTCTTATACCCCTGGGCAGTCATCCAGCAATGAACTTCCCTTCTCCTTCACAGCTCTCTGGTCCTATAAGGAGATATGTACTACACAATCCACCTTAATATAACCTCCTTTTTAGTGATTCCTTTAGTACACTAGCTGCTTCCACACAAGCCATGAATATCTGATACATCCCAAGAGAACAGGAGTGCTCACAGGCTAAAGATTTCTCTAACTCTGTTGATTTTAAGTTAATTCATTTCACAAAGCAAGTCTTCAGATATGTGAGGACTGGGAGAAAATACCGCTTGGAGAAAAATCTGCTGAATTTGGTTTGTATGGAAAGACTCAACTAAAAGGTAAAGCTATTCTTTTTGTTGAAATGTCCCCTTGAGTCACCCTAACACAGAAGAGACTTCTTGTAAACGTGTGAACACTTGTGCTAATGCCCAAACACATTTGGAGTCACAAAGCACCACTTGTAGCAGCCTCACCTCTAACTTCATGTATTTCTTTTGTAGAGATACAAATTTGCTTTTCAGACATTAAGTTTCAGTGTATTCCATGTGGACAGATTAGAAAGCCTTTGCAATACACCTGTGGAGGTAAAGCTTAGGGAAATAGAGTCAGCAGGATGAAATCTTGAACTAAGTCTGTAGCACATGCTGAAAATAGACCCCCCTGGTCTCCAAAGTGATTCTGCACTTAAAAGCCAGCTTCTGACCTTTGCTATAACTCATCATACTTCCACTTCATTCTCCACAGCCTCCTTCCCACTCAAATTTCATCTAAATAGCTCATCACTCACCTTGAACCATCTGCTTGGAAAATTATAATACGCATTTTCTCCCACAGCATTACTGGCAGAGATTTCCCTTGTTTCCATGTTACGGGAAATCCGCCCGAATGTCCCACTCATCGAAGAGCTGCCTGTTGCCCTGTCCTTTGCGTCATTTATTCTGCTCTTTGCCTGTACTCCATTTCTAAACTGCTTCTGAGTCAAAAACCCAGACGTTTTTATATAGCTGACCCCCAAACCAAATGACAGCATTCAGTCACGGTAACCGTGGGCAGGACCTGTTGGTGGAGCTTGGAGTAAAAGTTTACTTCAGCTTCTGCAGCTCCTTCTGAGCAGTTGGGCCCCACTGGATCCAGAGGTAGTGAAATACTTTCACACAAAATTGTTGCCAGAATCTCAGCTGAAGAGCAGTTTCCCAGAATAAAAATGGTATCACAGCCTGGGGCGGCGAGGGAAGGCACACTAGTGTCAGTGATGCTGTCCAACATGCAGTGCATAAACTGAGCTGAAAATCAACCTGATCTTCATTAATTTAAGGAAGTCTGAATTAAAAGAATTATTTTAAACTAGCTGTGGGTCCTCAAACCTGCAGTCAGGAGGTGACAGTGAAGTAAAGGTTGGCTCCACCATGCAGAATCCAAGCCTTCTCAAAACCGGTTTCAGAAAGCACACCAAGTGCCTTTTGATTGAGTTCTCCTGGCTGCAACCCTCAGAGTGCCCTGCAGAAGGCAATTCTTCTCCTTTGTAACCTCTTCTGCAGTGTCATTGCTCGATACAATTTTTTCCTTTCCCGGCTTTTCCTGCTCTGCCAGCAAACCATGCAGCCTGAAGCTGAGAAGAGGCGTTTGGCTACCATGAAAGGAGCATGTGTGCATGGACAGAAGGACACCACAGCCAGCCACACACCCCTCCTCCAGCAGCTCCTGCAGTCCCTGCTCTGACTCAGGTCCTCACTGCACCATGCTGACAGCTTGCTGAGGAAGGATTATGGCCCACTGCTGTCAACACCTCCCAGCCAGGTGGTAACGACAACTGCAGAAGATCCATTTAGCTTTAATAAAGAACAAAGGCTATTTTTTCAAAGCTGCCTGCCCGGAGTGATACAGCAACAATTGCCAATGAAGTCTAAGCTCATTCTAGTATTTCAAACCTGTAATACTTCGAAGTCAATGTTCACATGAGTGGTAGTGATATACTAGTGAGCCTTTCTTGACCATTTGTAACACCCTCAGAGCTCTGTTGCTACTGCAGTGGAAATGAGATAAAGAATTGCAAACCACTGACTTTCCTTAAGCGCTGTCTAGCCGATAGCACAGAGGCTGCACAATGTCTTCTCCGAGGAAATTTCATAACTAGAAGCCAGACACAAAACAGAAGCCAGTCAGTCTTTTGACAGAGAGGAAAACTGCAATTAATGCTGCTGCTGGCATTCACGTATCTGCTCATGCAACCAAAAGCAGCGCAGTTGTTCGCAGCTACTTTATTACCACAAAACACGGGACAGAAAAGACATGGGAGCTTGCTCTCACCCGTGCCTTTCCCAGCCCAGTAGGGAGCTACTGATGATTTATATTGATTGAGCTGTGCAGGTTGCAATTGCACTTTTTTCAGTGCCTAGATTCAGAGGTTCATGGATCCCCATCACAAACCACATTAATAAAATCAGCAGAGGCTTATGCATCACTGCTGTAGAGCACTGGGTTAGTAGAGTATAGCTGCCAGGGACAGGCCATCTGCCACACAGAAAGCATCAACACAGAACCATTTCTAGAGAGCAATTTCCATAATAAGAGGAAACGTAGGAAAAAAATGACAAGAGGTGAGCTTACAAAAAGGAAAGAACCAGCCAGAGTCCTACTGTTCTGGCCTTTAACCAAACTAGTTCTTGTTTTGATACTTGCAGAGGATTGTGCTTGACCCTTGTCAAGACTTGTACATCAGAGTCCCATCTTTGTCAAATGTTGTCTTTCGGTTCCAGCCTCGGACCCTGCAGAGTGCAGTTGCAGAGCTTGCTGGTGCCCAGCACCAAGGCTGGGATATCCATATCAGGGCACTTTTCCTGCCTCATCCCAGAATCTGGCTGCCATCAATTGGCAGAATGTTGCTTTTTATCTTCTTTTCTGCCAGAGTTGGGATTAAATGCTCGAGAGGGTGTTTCGTGTTCGGACTCAGATGTTTATTAATTCTTATCTATATGACAGTCTCACAAACTATGAGTTCTACAGCACTTCTAGCTAACAAAGTAAAAAATGGCCCCCATCTCTCTTTACAAGGCCTTTTAAGGATAAATTGTCCAATTAAGAAATGACACCTAAATTATTTTTACTTTTAATCCAGTAACCAACCACCCATGGTCTGCAATGCGGATTTTTCTATCCAATTACAAAATACCACCCAGACTCATGAAGAAGAGGGTGAAAGAGAAGAAGTAGCCACCACCCTAAAACCTCCATCTTGCATTATATATATTACTATATTCTAAAACCTTAAACTCTTAAGTTTTCCACCATTTGATATTACACACTTCTATTCAAACTACACACGCATAATCCTGGTGCTATCATTCAATTTTGGAAACCTTCTACAAGGCCTCAGGTCAAATGCAGTATTTTCTTGGGGGTCAGTGCCTGTCAGCACAGAAAGCCTGAAATTCTCAGTGCCCAGGGTTCTAACAGCAGAACAACACCATTCTGCACCTGAACTCCTGAGCTTTCCAGTGCTCAGTTTGAGCAGCGTGTTGAACCCCTCTCCCCCCAGCAAAAGCCTACAGTTCCTTCCTTGACAAGAGAGGCACCAGATGGTGAGTGATTTGGCAAAGGGATCACATCCCGTATGAAACTGTGGGCAGGAGAGCTGACACAGTGCAGTGGTGAGGTCAACAATGCAGGGAGAGACACACAGAGCTAGCCATGCATAACAGAGAAGGAAAAACCCGTGAAACTGAGATGGGTATTAATATGCTCAGAGTTTATCCCAGAGGAAACTCTCCTCAGTGACACAACACAGACACAGGGCAGTACGAGGCATCCCCATCCTTGGAAGTGTCCAAAGCCAAGCTGGATGGGGTTTTGAGCAACCTGGTCTTCTGGAAGGTGTCCCTGCCTGGCAAGGGGGTTGGAACTAGATGGTCTTTAAGGTCTCTACCATCCCACACCATTCTTTGATACTAAGCCACAGAAGTGTGGTCTGAATAATCTTCACAGGTTTTCTCAACACCCACTTTAGCAGAGAAGTTTTTACATCCTTCCCCATGTTTTCCAGCAGCCTGTCCCACAGGCCAACCCCCCTCCTAAAGCGTATCTGCACAATTAATTTTTTTTCAAAAATCTTAACATGCAATGGGGCTTCTGCCTTGATTTCAAGGGACCGGGTCATCCAAGTGGTTTGGAGCTGTCACAAGCCCCTCTATTTATCCACTGCCTACAGCAATGAAAAATGGTTCCTGAAGAATACAAAGCTCATTATTAATTGCAGTTGCATGTGCAGGGATTTTGGTACCAGAATTTTTCCTAGTTCCCACTGGGTCAGAGCAGAGACTGGTTTAAATGAAGTGATTAAATGGTCATCCTGCTGAAAATTCTTTGAACCATTGTTGCTTTTTTGGCCAGGAATGAGGAATTATCTTTTCAGTTCAGTTATTAGCATAAAATAATTAGACTTCAGGGTATATTTTGCTCCCAGTGCACATACATAGCTTGCATTAATATTAATCGGGACTTCTCTATTCATGCTTATTGAAAGGAGATACCTCAGTGGATTGAGAAAAGCAAAAGCACATTTAGGGTTTAGTCTACCACTGAAGATTTCCACAGACTCCTATAAACTGCTGTCTTCATCTCATACTTCTTTCTCTTCCTAGTTTGTTTTCACTGAGACAAATGTTTAGCAGATCATGGAAGAAAAATAATTTGCTTGGGATTCCCACTGCAGGCAATCCAAAATGTGCATGCAAAATCTATGGAAATTACTGTGTCCAGACTTTGAGACCAAATTCATGTTATGGTTTCCACAGAGTAAAAAATTTAACAGAAAAGCTTCCCTCATGTAAATGTGTTTCTTTCATATGAGAAGTGATGAGTCTCTGACTAATACTAACAGTGCCTGCTGCACGCCCATTTAGGAGCTCTTCATATTTCTAAAAAGCCAGAATTAATTTGTGTTATGTCAAGCACTCGAGAAGTATCTTCCCAGAGCAACAAAAGGGAGATTTGGGAAAATAAACTGCTACAGCAGAAGGATTCACTTCATGGCAATTTCAAGAGATACCTAGACTTGCACCAGGATATAAAGCCCCACATGTCTTGGGCCTGAAGAAATAAAATATCCAGTGCTAAATGACAGAATCATAGACATGGCAAGTTGTCATTAATGCAATGACATCAGAGATGACATCCTTTGTCCTGGGCCTTTCCTTGAAGGGCAAGGTGAGCTGTATGTACAAATGACCTTCACCAAAGAAAAATGATAAACAGCAAAGTGGCACCAAAGGTACAGCAGAATTATATAAGGGATGGAACTGCCCAAGTCTTGGCTCAAAATATCATTTTATGATACTGAGGGTAACAGTAGTGTTCTGCAAAACAGAGAAACCTGGAAAAAAAAAACCAAAAAAACTCCCCAAAAAAACAAAACAGAAAAAACCTCTGGGGTCTGTGAAAAGGACTGAAAATTTCCTTCGTCTCTCCTGAGTAGGGCCCCTCATCATTCCTCACTTTCCTGTCAATGAGATTTCGGTAATATTCTAGCTTAGAAAGAACTTTTTTTAAATACAATCACATTCCCTATCCTAACACCACTGCAAAGCTGGCACTGCAACAACAACAACGAAAGTGAGAATGGTGTCAGAGGAACAAGCAGCCAGGATGGAGGAGGCAGGAATATTTAAACTCAGGAACACCAACAGCAAAAAATAATCAGGTGAACCTCTACAGTGGAACAACAGTGTACATTTGGTATTAGCTTCTTGGCAAAGATTCAGTTCTCCAGAAGTGCAAAGACCCAGGTTCCACCTCCTCTTGTCCAAGGGTAAATACACTGCATTCATTTCAGTGAGATTACATCAGATTTTCACTGCTGCAAACTGGAGAAACATCTGTCTCTTGTTTTTAACACCATCCCTCTAAGGAAAAACACTGTTCAAAACCTCCCTCCAGTTGAACTCAAACTTCACAGGTCCTGACAGGTAATGAAAACTGTCCAGGGCAATTTTTCTTCCCTTTTTATTAATTCCCAAAGCAGGCAACATTAAGAGAAGCTGAAAGCATCAGCTCATACCTTGCATGAGCGTGTAACTGAGGTCATGGCTTGGCCAAGAATGAAAGAAGCAGATGGTTATTTTGTTTGTCTTTTTTCCTTGAGATCTCATGAAAACACAGTCCTTGAAAGCTACTTTATTGCTCAGAAATCTTACCTGAGGTCCTTACGTAAAATAGGGCTGAAAAGAAAAAAAAACACCTTATCTGTTGTCAATCTTCACAAGAAAAAAAATAAAGGCAGGACTGAAAAAATTCTCTCCTATTTCCCCCTCATATGTTTCCTCTCAATTTAACTCAGGATCTGGCAAAAAAAACCCCCATATAAATCTCAAGCAAATTATTCATTGTGTCTTTCATCAAAATCATTAGCTCCCCTAGTCAGGCCAGGCAGGCAGCTACTGCTTTAATCAAGCAAAACATATTAAAAAAGGTTTCAAATCACTACACAAAAGGGACAAAAACTATTTATCATTTCATTTTCCATCTCCATCAGAGTGTAATGCACTCACAGACAACAAAACCTGGGCCTGGAGGCAGTGCTGCAGTGTGGGATAAGACCTTAGAAGATTCCTGGTCCTGATGCTGCTCCTGGCAGTTGGGGCAGGAAGACTGCAAGGAGCTAGGTAACAGCTTCCTACATGCTGAGATCCAGGAGACCTCCAATTTCCATAGGCAAATATTCTAATAAAAACCTGCAACACCCACGTTAACTCTAATTGCTAAGAAATCACTGATACATCTGTCTGAGAAACCATCCCTTCCCAGCCAATCGTCACAAGTTTGGGGTCAGTAGTTATAGGTGAATGCAGGTCTGAGGTAGCAAAAGACACACAGCTCCCCAAATTTCTGCTGCTTTTCACCTGAAAATATAAAGGCAAGGGGCTCTTGGATTTCACCTTCTGGGAAACATTGTACCTGTATATTTTAGACACGTGAACTAAAACACATTCAGTCAAATAACTTGTGCATAGCTTATGCAAAAAAGCAAGCTGTTCACTGGACAGCAAAGAATGAAAATAGTGAATTAAAAAATGCTGTTTAGGTTAAAGTCTCCTGAGCATGAAGTCTGCTCCCTCAAATCTTTGTTAACGCTAGAGAGGTTTTCTCCATCTGCTGCTGTTTTTACACAGGACAAGGAAACACCTGGGGAAAGCTGGAATGAGCCACGGGGAAGCAAGGACAGGAACAGAGGCAGGACCACTAATACTGCAATAAACCTAAGGATAAATTACTCCATGCAATTGTGTTGTTATTTTATGCTTAGATAGCCTCTAGCACAGTCATTTCTCCTGTGGCTCCAGATCATGCCTGTGGAAACGCTAGAGAACTAATTACAGTTTAAGGTTACTGTCCTTTGTCTAAGTCTTTTGGGCTTCAGAGGATCTGCTCTAATCTCTTGGGTTTCATTTTTCTCCCACTGTTCTCATCTCAGTTTTCTTATTGCCCAGGTGTTGTAAAGACTATATAAATGGCTGTAATCCAACTTCTCTCTCTCTCTTTTTTTTTTTTTTTCTTTTTTTCTTTTTTTTTCTTTTTTTTTTCCCTTCCAGACAGTCGATTAGGCATCTCAGATCTACTCCTACTTTTGCTCTGCTTTGCTGTATGACCTTTTGGGAAATTTAACGTCCTCTTCCTCCCACATTTATTTCCAGCATTTGCGAAATACGCATACTCCGTATTTGAAACCTGTACTTAAATATTATTTCATTAAATATCATAAAAGATCACAAATCATTTCAGATGGACAGATCATTTCAGTGGGAGAGCTGTTAAGTATTAAATCACCAAAGCAGTCCTTTTCTCACTTTTGTCTATTTTCTAGGCAGACAGAAAGTATTTGGGAAGATTCATTCGACTTTCTGGCTCACACTGAATTATTCATTGTTTGCAAGTCAAGTAGGTAATTCACCTTGCACACACTTCTCAAGTGCAGTGTTAATAAGAAAACCATGCTGAGTTGATTTTTCTGACAAACAACATTTTCATGTAAACAGCTGTCCTTAAAGAAATACATTGTCTCTCTATGCAAAAATGTTCAGTATTCCACCATGAATGGCAGGACACCAACAGACATTAGATCGATTCAGACTCCTAAAGGCAATGTTCTTTTTCATACCTTTCCATCTCAATCTGGAATTTGCAGTTCTTTCACACATTTAAACTTTCTTCCTAACTTTGCTGGCACTTGAAAGTGAAAAACACTTCATCATTAAAATATAAAGTTCCACTGAGATAGCATATGGCAACTCTGAAATGAAACAAAAACAAAAACAAAACAAAACAAAACAAAACAAAAAAAAAAATAAAAAAAAAATCTATGGCAAGTTGCTCACTCCATACAAAGTTTTCATCCTTAGGGATAATGACCCAAACCCAATCACCCATACCCCCTTTCCAGGTTTTTCATCAGCAAGCTTCCAGGATCTAAAAAAAGATGCTAGTTGTATCTCATCTTCTCAAGTTAACTGGTGGTCTTTTTCAGTTTGCAGTGAATTGCAGACTATGAGCAAAGTGCTTCCTCCTCTGAGGGACGGCATCACTCAGCTTGCATCATCTCAGAACTGCTTCAAGAAGATGTGAAGTCTGCTCTGACTGAATGAAATCTCAGCCTCCTCAGATGCTTTTTAGAAAAGGCAGAGTGAGCTGAGCTCCCCTGGGTTTGTTTGTGGGAAGCTCTAGTCCCTCACAGTGGCACTGCTGCCTGTAAGTTTGTTTTTAGCCATCTAGAACCAATTAAGAAGACCAGCAGTGAGTTAACCAAAGAATGCTGGCTGGAGGAGTCTTGGCTGATCATCAGATGCTTCATTTAGGGCTTGTCTTCCACTAGCTGTTTTTCTTTGAAATATGCATGAAACAGACTTTTCACACTCCAGAAACTGGAGTCAGACTGACAGAAGTCTGGGATTAGGATGTTCATTTGGAAAGAATAATAAAACTGAAGAAAACAGTCAAAAATGACCATGAAACAAAATCTAGAAGGTTCCAACCAGAAACTCTGAAACAAAATGAAACTACTTTTTTTTTTTTTAATAAATAAAATAATTTGTTAAATTTTTTTCCTGATGAAGTATTTCAAATATGAAAATGCAGATTCTACTTCCTGGTGATTCACTATCAACAATATGAGTTGAAGTCTTAAAGATATTTTTTTCATTGGGAAAACAGTAATTATAATTATTTGACTGTCCAAAGGAAAAAAATTCATAAGTTTTCCTTATAACTTGCCCTGCACAACTTGGGGAAGGACCCTTGAGAATTCATGAGATATGTACATGATTAGAGCTGGAAACAGGGAAATAAGTTTAAAATGGATATTACCCTTCCTCTTTTCCGAAAATGAACAAACCAATAGCAATCAAGGGATTTATTCCAAGAGAAGCTCATGTTCCAAAAGAAGTAAAACATATTCCAATGAATGTTTTCCCAGGAGAGCATCAAAATTGAGAAGTGAAAACTGAGCAAGCACTGCACAATTATATTAGTATATCCTGGCCTAAGATATTCAGCATTTTTGTCCAAATTCTGTCAGTGATACTTGCTGGTCCAAGGGAGCAGGTCCAGGAGATAAGTGAAGGTTTTAGAACACGAGTTCAGCTTGTTTAGAGTTGAAAAAAAAAAAAAAAAAAAAAGAAAAGAGTAGCTAAAGTGGTACTTACAAGGTTTAGAGAGGAATTTTAAGTCTCTGTGCAGTCACAGACTACGCTGTGGTTTTTCCAAAGCATGAGGTAGCTGCAGTCAACAGCTCCTCAAACTCCTTGTTTGGCTGGGAGAAAATGCCTCCAGACATAATAGCATGTGCCTCCCTGACTTTGGTGGAACCACAGGGAGAACAAAAGCAATCCAAAAGCTCTGCAGGGCAAGGCTGGCTGAGTGCCAGGGAACGCAACAGCCAAACGCGGATGATGGGCTCAGCACTGAGTTTATCATATTTGCTGGATGACAAAGCCAAGTTAGATGGGAACAAATGTAATCAATCCCTCAGCCCCAGACTCCGGGATGAAACACAGGGCATCTCCTCACCCCGGTGGCTTATTTTATTTTTCAGGTTCTCAATGCGGACATGTCCAGTTTATCTGTACCCCCTCCAAAGAAAAGGAATAGGAGTGTGAAAAGCTGGCAAGGAAGAAGAGCACCAGGTATTAATGCTGACCATAACACTGCAGTGTTACATAACCTGGAGCCTGGCAGTAATCAGCTCAGTGACATTGCTGTGAGACCAGGGGCATAACAATAATAATCGGATCTGGCAATTCTGGTTCTTCTGTGAAGACTTCACGTCTGCAAAGCTCGAGGGTCCCTTACCATGTATTCCTCTGCATGAAATAATGCTCAGAATCAAGTAAGGTAAAAAGCATGAAGACAGACGATTTACACTGATGACATATTAAATCTGTACCCATAACAAGAGTGTATTTCTTTTCAGCACTCAGAGGGTGGATAGCTTGCAACGTAAAACACAAAGCTGCATTTTCACAGAAATGTGGTCATTCACATATCACTCTTCATAAGCAAAATCGTAATATTTAAGAGAGGCCACTTATAATGGTATGGAATTGATACTATACAAATAATTAGGGAAAATATGTACCATAGAGATGTTTAATATTTCTTAGTCTTTCCATGGTGCTTTTTTCTACCCAGGCCTGTTCTCTGCTTCAGTATAGAAGTTCCCAAGGCCAAGAAGCATTTATTCAACTTCACCAACCCATGACATATGTATTAGCATTTTAATTACTACTGGCTATTTTCAGCTGTTAGAGGCTGGAAAAGCCATATTCCAATGCAGCATCAAATAACTACTGCAGCAAACTGCTTAGAAATAATTTCGATCTAAACCTTTCATTTATTTCCATTGTATCTCCAAATACTGCAATCAACTTTCAGTGACCTTTGTAAAACCCATTTTTGTATTCATGGAGCACATCATGCATACAAACAGTAAAAAGCACATTAAATGGCAAGAGTGGAAGCACTACATAATACATTTATTGTGTGATACAGTAGCATATGCCATTAAAGTGATTCTTTTAACTTAAGTCTCATAGGAGAAAGGGGGTGGGGTTTTTAAAGTCACACCCCTGTGACACAAGCACCAGTACACCACGCTTAGACGCCCCAAAAGACTACACTAAAACATATTCTAGTCTTACATTGTGATTGATTTAACTGTACACTCTCAGTTGCACTGCCTTTTATTTACCGCCAATGTCATCTACATTAAATGGTTCTGGTCATTTAACTGTACACACAAGAAACCCCATCAGCTGTTTTCACAGCTGATTTTCTGACATCAAGAAAGAATAGAAATAAACTTACAAATCTATTTGGCTTCATTCTAGACCTACCATCTCACAGTCTGGCTACCATATACTATCAGATACAATATTATACTAATTCCATGATCTTCCGAAGTCGCATGTTGAACAATATATTTAAAATCTTTTGAAAGGCAATTTTCCAGTCTCCATATTTTCTATCAGGCTTAGAGATTTGCCCAAAAGAAAACAGAGCCCAAAATGTTTGTTGCCTTGCTCCTGAGGACAATTTCTTAAAATACAATTTACTTGTACAGGAGAAAGGGAAGTACAGCTGAATACACACATTTCCTAAACTGCAAGTGAAGCCAGCCTTGAAGACAGAGTTGCACACGGCAGTCTGAATTCTGTCACAGCTCCAATGTTGGTGACTTGGTCATTTTTGAATCCCCACATATTTTGCACTCATCAAGCACCAACAGTCTCCTTATGGATTCCTGGATCCAGTGAAGGCTGAGACGCTCACAACCTTCAGTGACCGTTAGCTCAGCATTATCAAAGCACTGCATTCCTTTTTCAAGACCAAACCAATCTTGTCCTAAACCAAACCAAAATTCTGCATCACAGTGGGTTCCATGTTAATGCAAAGCCACTGGCTCACCCTGTCCATTCTTCTCTACATCCTACTAAAAAACCCCAAAACCACATCTCCTCACCACTGCCACTGCTTGTACCGTAACATTTAACAGACCTCTCTGAAGATCCAAGGCTGGAACTTGCACAAAGGACAAAAGCAAGGCCTGCTCTACGAAACAGAGACTCTCTGCATCAGGCAGGAAACAAGAGGAAACCGGAAAAGGCAGAGGAAGACAGTGGAGTGACACTGCAGCCAGGAGAAAAGACATCAACAATAAAGCAGAAACTTAACTAATGCACATTCAGCAATTTACAGGCAGGAGAACCGAGGCTGAATGTGGCCAGCTATCACAACAGGGTTTTGTAAAAGTACTGAACTTCCTCATGGTTAGAAGTGGTTCTGAGAGATAAACTCTCATTCTATTGCCTCACCTCAAGTATCGTGTCCAGCAACCAGAAAATTATGCGATATGTGACTAGAAGCAGCTTCACTGAACCACTCCAGAGCCACAGAGAGAAATCAGACACATCCAACTCAGCCGTGGCTGCTGTCTAACCTTGTCTTTAAACCACCAGCCATGCAGACTCCCCAGATCCTAGTGGCACCAGGACAGCAGCACATAATTGCTTTTATTTTTGGAAAATTCCACATTAATCTGCACAGTGCTGCCTTTGCCTTTCACTCTATTATACTGCAGTACATTCATTTATATTTTTTTTCTAATAGAAACACTTCTAGCTTACCCTGTAATCTCAGTTACACAGTATTTTCATAAGACGCTCTGAATTTGATGTAATTTTGGTAGTCTGTTATTTTGTGTGCGGCTAATGGTGCTTTTTCATACAAAATAGATATAAAAGATTTCCACCATTCATTAATGTTGATGGATTGGGGTTTTTCCCTCCATCTTTCTAGTTACAAATAGAAATAATACATTAATTAAGATCAGCTTTTACATTGTGCTGGACATAATTTTCTCCAGTAGCAACCTGTTTGAAACATTTAATATTCCATACTCAACGGTGTTGTGATATTTTACTTTAGAACAGTATTGCACATCACAAATGCAATACACGTAAGCAGTCCAAAGATGAGCCAGCGATGCCACATCAAATCTGAGGTATTTAAACTTAGAAGCTGAGATTCTTCAGCATATGCTCAACACCCTCACACTGCAGTGAAGAGGACTTCCACGTCAATCTGTGTGACAGCTCAAGTATCTGAATAACTCTAGGCCTCGTTATTTTTATTATCGGAGAGTCCTTCCTCTGACGACAGAAACTGATCATACAGTAATTGTGGTATCTGAATTAAAGAGCAGCTCGGTGCTTTACAGCTGGAAGCCCCACTGGTCAACTACACAAAACATAGCTGGACAGGGCTTTCCATGAGCAGTTAAATCCAACAACCCTTGCTGGGCAGGAACAGAGTCTACAAAGGCCAAGGACAACAAAAATAGGACTCCCTCAGATTCAGTTTTCAACAGCGAACTCAGCAATCACTGTCTGCAGGGACAACAACCATGCTATGTATATAGCACAGTCACAGACGAAACTTGATACCTGACCAAATTTCTGATACATTTCTTTTGGAATTATCACAGAAACTATTTCAGGATGTAAAGACTAATTTATCCCCTGCATTCCCGAGGCACAGGAGTACCCTCTTACTTATAGCAGCAAGAAGGGCAAGAGTAGAGGGAAAACCTTTTTCCTCACTCAACAGACACTTAAATCTCCCCTTTGCAGCCCTGATGATTTCTTGTTTGGAATGGCACAGCTCATACAACATATGCAGCATATTTCCTGCAATTACTTTTCGCTGCCCTGCTGCCTGTATGACCCTTTCTCTTTCCCTGTTGGAAGTGCAAGTTGAATTCTGTCTTCCCAGAAACTGATTCTGTGTCTGACCTATTTTTTTTTTTAACACTGTGCTGTAATCTCTGCTGCTTCTTCCTTCTTGTGTTCTCCCATAACAATCATAAACCTGTGTATTTCAATAACCACCTGCCAACATCTGCAAAGGGTCCAATTATCATAAAAGAAAAATGCCCATTTAAGGATTAAATTTTCTCAGCAATAAGATACACACAAGATCAATTACCAGATGACATAGAGATGATTAAAGTTCCTTCAAGAAAATTGTCTTTTTTTTTTTTCTTACAATGCTGGCCAGCTGGCTTCATTATGAATTAGAAACACAGAATCTTCAAAAACAGCCCTGAGCTGCGTAGGGAAAGCAAAATAAATGCAGTTCAAGATGGTATTTACTGGAAAAGCTAACAGTGCCAGAAGAGGTCTCTGTCTGTGAACTGGCACAGACTCTTGGAAACCTCTTCCTCAAACACACTGGATAAAGCATAAGACAACTTACACCAGAAATGATAACCCAGGAAATCCAAACATGGAAGTCACTGCCTGTTTTCTGCACAACATGGCTCATTTCATCAGGATGACTGAGACAAAAATTTCTTCAGTACTTGTTCACAGTGGAGCTTCAATGAATAGTGTATAGGTTTGAGGGTGGTTACGGAGGGTTTTTTTCAGCATTGGAAAGAAGACATTTCCCCTCATGAGTTTTCATTGGCTGTTCAATATTTATTACAGATACTTAAGCAGAGCTTTTACTACCTAACATTCCATTTCACATCAAAAAGATAACACCGATGCAGGTGTAATGCTGCCCTGTAGTCTCATAAAATTATGGCAGCTCCAAATTCCTGAACATAATCCTACCAGAATGCCAGCCCCGTGACAACAGACATTACAGCAAAATGCTAAATAGATTTTACTGGGAAGTCTGTCAACCTCTGAAGCATACATTTATTTACATAAGAGAGACAAAAACATGAAGGGCTTTTTGTCCTGCCATTCTCCCATCTCTCTGTTGTAACACACACACACCCCACTCCCTGCACAGCAGAGAGCTGGGTGATGAACCTGAAGCTTCCATCTAAGATTTGAGAGGGGATGGCAAGTCTTGGGCACTACATTCATTTATATAACATTTAGCTCCACAGAGGCTGATAATTTTGTATCAATCTGTGCTCACTGCTGTGGCGAACTGCACAAAAACAGTGCCCTTTTTTCCCTCTGCCCACAGTGTCAACAGCAGGATTACAACAGGGAACTGGTCAGATGATGGCCCTGTCTCCTCCTGCTGCCCCTAGGCTTTCAGAAGCAAACCTGCTTTCTTCTCAGACGGAGCAAGCATCTTGGGATACCTTCCAAGCTTTTATCAGAAACTTCCCAGGGAATCAAAGTCACTAGCACTGGTCAGGAATCTGAGAAATCAAGATGTGGGGCGTGAAGCAGGAGGAAAAATGGCAAAAATTGCCATTAAAAATATTAATAATTGTTAATTATATTAATAAAAATATTAATAATTGCTTCTCTCCAGGAACAGAAAACTATTTGCCTCCAGTAACAGAAGGCTGGAGAAACAAGATACATCTCCACAGCAAATACAAAGATCTGAACAAAGAAAAGCTCTGATGGCTCACAGCCCTTGCATTCCCAGATCACTGCACTCCACACTGGCTGGAGAACTAGGGAGAACTGAGGAAAAACTGGGTTTCCCGAGCTTATCAGGAAGATTTTCATTTTTGCAAAGGGAAAGATCTGTGCTGACTCCTAAGAGAGTAAGACCAAAGGCTCCACCTTTAGCCCAGCTCAAACCTGTCATTAATGCTGCTGGAAAAGGCCCTGAAGATTGACTTATATTGCACTGCCATTGCTAAGGACTGCTGTGCTTCTTCTTCCCAAACTGCCACCCATCCTTCTTTTTCCCTGTTAAAGATGAACCATGGATGAAATATTAAGCTCTGGCAGCACTGGAGAACCCCTGCCTGAGGGGGCAGAGGGCACTTCTGCCTTCACAGTTTGCAAGGGTCCGACCATAAATAAGCCAGTCACATTAAGGGGGCACATAAAGGATCTCAGGTGAGGAAGAGGATGAAAGATTTTTGATTTATTCTGTTAAAAGCTTAGATCCTCTGCATTAGCAGCCCCCTTTTTCTCCTTGTCCCATCAAACAAGCAGTTAAGGAGTACTGTTAACCATGGGCACCTGGTTAACTATTCCTGGAAGAAGATCTGCATCCACCTTCCTCAGACTCCTTGACCAGCACAACCAAGTCTCCTTCTCTAATCCCTTCCTGAAATGCAACAACTGCAATTACTGGGACATTTCTTTCCAAAGAAGTCATAATCTAAGTGCTAAACTCACTTTTAGTGGAAGATTTTCATTTAACCATTCCTCCCTCCACACATACACATTTATTCTCCCAATAGCAACACAGATCCACTAGCATAGAGATATCAGTAATGGGACTCAGCTCTTCTCTGTACATTATAGCTTCTTTCCTGAGCAGGATTAATCTTGGCAGCTGTCTGACAAGAGAGACTGTGTGGGAGGAAAATGGTTTTATCTTAAACTTGAAAAAAACCCAAAATAATCTTCAAGAGAACAAACTGTGTTTCAACCCTTCTCCCTCAGTGGAAGACTATTTACTAACAGAAAATATCCATCAACAGCAAAAAATACAGAAGCATTGTTCGGAAAGGTAACAAAATGACCACGCGTCTTTTTCTTTCCTTTTATTTATGTGGCCGCTTTTCAAAATGTTTATATAATAAGGCCACAGCTATATTTATAATACAGGAGTCCAGAAGGTAAGTCAGCTTTGAAAGTAACAATGAAGCTGTATTGGATTTGAATGGCCTGGTTTTGGTAGCAGTGGGGCTGCAGGGGTGGCTTCTGCAAGGAGCTGCCAGAAGCTTCCACCATGTCTGGCAGAGACAATTCCTGGCAGCTCCAAAGACAGAATTGCCACTGGCAAGCCTGGGACAATTAGAAATGGTGGGAAAGCCTCTGTGGTAACACATTTAAGATGAAAGAATAAAGAAGTTGTTGTGCAGTTGTAATTGCCAGAGAAGAGTGGGGTGGAACAACTCTGCAGACACCAAGGTGAGTGCAGAAGGAGGGGCAGGAGGTGCTCCAGGCACTGGAGCTGGGATTCCTCTGCAGCCTGTGGTGAAGACCACAGTGAAGCAGCTGTGCCCTGCAGCCCATGGGGATCCATGGGGATGCAGAAAGCCACCTGCAGCCCATGGAGGAGACCCTGCCAGAGCAGGTGGATGCCTGAGAGGAGGCTGTGACCCCGTGGGAGGCCCCTGGATAGAGGAACCCATGCCAGAGCAGCCTGTCCTTGAAGGACTGCACCCCATGGAAGAGTGACCCACACTGCAGTGGATTTGGGAGGACTGCTGCTCATGAGATGGACTCATGCTGGGAGTTTGTGAAGAGCTGTCTCCTGCGGGAGGGTCCCCACAGCGGCGCAGGGGAACAACCCCTCTCCCTGAGCAAGGGAAGAAACCACTTGTAATGAACTGACCATAACCCCATTCCCTGTCTCCTTGTGCCACTGGAGTAGGAGGAAAAGCTGGAAAGGAGGGAGAGGTGGGGAGAAGGTATTTTTAACAGTTCATTTCACTTCTCATTATCCTGCTCTGATTTTGTTAGTGTCACGAATTCAATTCATATCTCTAACTACAGCCTGTTTTGCCCATGATGCTATCTGATGAGTGATCTCTCCCAGTCCTTATCTCAGCCCATGAACTCTTCATTATATTTTTCTTTTTCCAGTCCCGGTGGACAGGGGAGTGACAGAGTGCATTGGCAGGCTCCTGGCATCAGCTCACTACAGATGCAAATCCCATGGTTTTGTTTTCTTTTAGCTGTGGTGGAGCAGGAGATGACTCCGTTGCCAACCCTTCCTCTACTGTACTAACAAACAACAAGGCAGTATGAAGTATCTCCATATTTCTGATCCATTCTTCCAAGGCAGTCACATTGCTCAAACATACCACTGGCCCTCATTATTAAAAACGACCTCTAAAGGTCCCCTTGCTCTGAGATTGTGTTGTGACCTGCACTTGGGAAGCCACATACTCTGATGTCAATGTGGATACCTGGTTTCCAGTCCCTCCAGTCAACACACGCCCCTCCGTGTCCCACTCAGCTCATGGGCTCCTCCCTACCTAGATCACTCAACCTCCTCACTGACTCTGGGCTTTCCTTCCAGCCTGTCCCACTTCTCCTCCCTTCACTTTTGCACTGATGCCTGGACCCATATTACTCTGGCTCCTCACAGCTTTATTCCACCCAGGGCTCTTATCCTTGCTGTCACCTCCTCACAGCTATCTGTCTGTCCATGGGTCATGGCAAGGGCTACTTTCTTGCCTGCAGCTCCAGGGCAAAGTACAGCAGCCCCTTAAATGAAGTCTTTCAAGCCCAAAAAAGCCTAATGGCTGACCTTTTGGTCTGAGACATTTCTGCTAAAGCAATTATCAGACAAAGGCACACGAAAATGCAATTTCACAGAATGCTGGAGATGTCGCTGCTATATCTTAGCTCATTAAGAATTCCAGCTAAAAGATGCAAAAATGGTAAAGGGAATCCCTCCCCTCCCGGCAACTCATTTGGCACCAAAGGTATGTAAGCTAAAATAACAAAATAGAATTGCACCTGGTAATCACAGAAATTTGCAACTGATGCAAAAGAGTCAAAGCAAACCTCTCCTGGAAGGTTCTCCGGACCTCAGATAAAGTAATTTAAATAACAAAACAGTCTCCATTTGAAGCAGTTCAGTTCACTGTGGAATTTACCATCTTGACAGTCAGGATCCCTCACAGGACAGTACTGACAGCAAAAGCCACTGGTGCCTCCCTGCACTTTTTTCTTGAACAGTTCAGTAGGACAAGGCACTACGTGACAACACTACCTGTACCTTCACCCACTGCCAGAATGGCTTCAGGCTCCAGCAATATGAATCTATTCAATAATGTTAAAACCATTGTGTTTGAGATGGTTCTTCAAAGATTAGTTCTTGCTGGATTTCTAGGAATTTAATAACGTTCCGTTCCCACCCCCTTGACTGCAGTGAGGTTCATCACATTACTGCTGCAATGTTTTGAGCATAGCTCCAAATTATTTTGGTTCAAACATACAGTAAATTTTACGCAACACAGCATTTTTGAGCATTTTAAAAGACATGCAGATCATGGAAACAGTAACCCGTTTGCATAGTGCTGTGTCATCTGTCCTAGACTCCTGAAAAACTGACATGGATTCTCAAAGGACTCACTTGATTAAAAAACATTCATTAATTGAGAGAACATCTGTGCTGTTTTTCAGCTAATAACTAAAATTACCTAGGCATCGTAACCTCCTTAGAAGTGAAAAGTACACAAAATAAGTGCAGCCCACTTTCTCACATTCAGGTAGGGCCAAGCAACTTTTTGCAACAGCATTTACCATAACGGTTCCTGAGAGATTTTTATAGCCCTGTGGTGGAAGTTTTCTTCCTGGCTAGCCTGAAAACAGGAACATTTTATTCTTGGTTTCACGCATTAATGTATTAACCATGACAGTGCTGACATTTGTTGCTAAGTAAAATTGATCGTAAATGGTCTAGAAAGCTGCCATTAAATTTAGAAATTAGTTTTAGAGTTTGAAATTAAGTCCTGTCAACACAACTCATGTTTCCATTTATACACAAATTTGACAGGAATTTTTATGGCTTCACACAGAAAAGAAACTTCACATAGAAAAGAAGACAGGAGATAAAACTAATGATTTTAATTGCTCTCAAACTGTATTACATAAAGCAACTGACCTATATGGTATCATAAGAGCTCAAAGACTATTCAGCAGGATAGGCTAGATGTGAAAATGTCATGTTACATGTGGAAATGAAACATTGCTTCACCCCCCCTTCCATTTCCCGGCGCAAACCACAAAGGCAGAATTCACCCAGGGCCATCCTTTTCCTCACATGGGAGATAGTCTCAGTTATTTAAACACGGCTTTATTCCCTGAAATCAAAGGAGGGAGCCATTGGTATGCAGTACCAGGATGAGGCAGAGATTATCAGGAAAAATGAGACTTCACTGCATGTGACAGAAGCCAACTGGGAGTATAGAAACTGCAAATATCAGATGATTACAAAAGGGAACATCTCTGAACGAGAAGGTAGATTCACTTGAGCTGTTCTTAATAGCAGTGCAGACACTTAGTCTAGAGGTATCAAGACAAGTGCCAGTCTGGAATTAGTACAGGAGTGCTCAGACACGTGATATTAGGCTGCAGTGAGAATTGGTGGTTTCATACAAATATTCATACAGGTACTTGTAAAATTTTCAGAGACTTACAGAAATATTTATTTCCAAAGAGCATAGGGAATGAGACTGCACAGTGACTGTACCCAGACACTGCTCTTCAATGTTCTGACTTAATTCAGTGCTTTTCCTCTTAAATTTTCTCATGCATTTTCTCATAAATGACTTTACAAGATCAGGTGGTTCAGAGACAGGAAACACATCTCAGGACAATTTGCTTTAGTATCCACTAATTGTAGATTTTCCCCAGTGATTTATTCTCTGATCCCTGCTTAGTAAACAAAACAATGGAAACCTGAGAATTTCTGTTCAAGGCAGGTTGGACATGTCTCTGCCTCGTAACCCCTCACCTGTATCTGGTTTCTCTTTAGAGAAGGGGATCAGGAAGAGGTACCCCAGAGCACCCAGCTATGAGCATCTCAGGACAATGCAGCACCTAGAGGCTGTGTGGCTCCCTCACATGGCTCTCAACCACAGAAGTGACCTGCCATGAGCATCCTAGTTGGACCTGGGCCAGGAATCACTTGGAATTTCTGCAGAAGCAGGAAAATTAAGCTGGGAATTCATCACACCTTGCTTGCTCTGGTGTCACAACAACAATTACAATCTTATTTAACTTATTTTCCTCTGCTTCCTACGCAAGTATTTCATTGTCATGGGTGTTCCAATGACACAAATCCGGCAATCACATTCTGTCTGGAATAAAATTATTTCCCCCTCTTCATGGTGCAGTGAATTGAAATCTTACTGAAGGATTAAAAAATAATCTATTTGTTGTCATGATATCATTCTTTAGGCCAACCTACTTTCCTTGGGTAGCAAATATATTTTTTGTGCTACCTGGTCCAACTTCAGCCCAGTATTAAACTGGTGCAAAACTCTGTATATGAGGAAAGAGAATCTGCCAGCTCAGAGCCTTCCACAAAAAGGGCCTTTTTCTCCTAAGAGGTTTGTGCTTCTGAAAACTGAGCACACCATTTTTGTAGACTGCAATCAAGAGCCTCGGAAAGAACTACTCAAGTTTGACATCTTACACCCTTCTAGTAACTGGTGTTTATACTATTCCCTGAGAAGAAGGGTATCTATGGTGATTGCTGAGAAAATGCCACCATTCATACCACAAGGTATTTGTCTTGGGTTACAACAATGGAAGATGGAACCAAAAGCATGTATTCTATTACTATCTGTTGAAACTGGTTGGGGAAGTGGTTTTTTCTCTTCTATGACCCATTCCTCATAATTCCAGGGGGAGGGGGTGGGTGTCTTCTGTTAATGGGCCAGCTGTTCAAACCAGGTGGGGCAGTGTTCTTTATCTCTTCCAGGACCCATCCTCCCTCCAGGGGATATCTGCTGTTAATGGGCCATCGAGGCTCACTGCATGGCTGATACAATTACATCATCCCATTGGGAGATGCTCCACCCAGTGGGAGGAGCCAAGCATTCCCACCTGGATAAAACCTGAGAGTCTGAATACCAGGAGAGCCTGTTTGCACTGGATTCCCAGAGGAAGACCAGACACATCTTGCCATCACTGGACACTTCTACAGGACCATCTCTACTCCAACAGAACCACATCTGTCACTGCAGGAGGACTTATTTGGACTGCTCCCAACACCCTGACCAGCAGGGTGTCAGGTTGTGTTCTGACTCTGTCACTGTTTCTTTTTTTTGTTTGTTTGCTTTATTTTTACTACGATATTTTTTATTTTTAATATTCCTAGCAAAGAACGATTATTCCTATTCCCTTATCTTTGCTTAAAAGCCCCTTAATTTCAAAATAATAATAATCAGGAGGAAGGGGGTTACAATCTCCTTTACAAGGGAAGCTCCAGCTTTTCCCTGGCAGACACCTGTTTTTCCAAACTACGACAGTATTCAGGGCTGAATAACCCATGGGTAGCAGGATTCATGGAGGGGATAACCAGGACATGCACTTCAGGTGGCTTCTCCCCATATTAGCGAGTGCACAGAGATGTCCTGGAGACTATGGCATCACTGAATCTTACTGGAGAGACGATACATCTCAGAAAATGTATTACTACTTCTAACAGTGAAATAAAAATAAAAACTGAGGCTATCTGGGAAATGTGTGCATACAGAGGCCACCAAGCTTGAAACAAGCACGGGGAAAAAAGACCCATAATCATAGCCACAGATTTGATCACCTCGATCTCATTAAAAAATGGTCTGTGTCACAAAGAAAACACGACAGCTGCATATAATGATGGAACACTTACCCTGGAGTCCTTTTCCAGATGAAGCTTGTGTTGAAGGCTGCGTCTTCTCCTGGCTTTAGCAAGACCATTGTGATAAAAAAAGTATCCAGATTCTAAAAAAGGGAGCTGAGGAAGAGAGAGAGGGAAAAAAAAAAAAAAGAAACCATCATGGAGCTATTGGTTGTTAATAAGGACGACAAGAAATCTTTTACCTGTGAAGTGATTCAGGAATCTACAACAAGACTTGCGAAGAGTTATACAAAAGAGTCCAAATCACCTTTGAGAATGCCACTCCTAAGTTATTTTTTGAAAATCCAGCAGCATTAAAGTTGTTTGCTACAGGTATACGGTGTATAACTTCACTTGTATACACTTGGTACTCTTTCCACCTTACATTTAAGGTCAACAGTGCCAGTATTTCTGATAGGCAGAAATTCCCTATTTCCTGAAAAAGTCAGAATATAAGAAGAAAATGAACTGCAAAAGATTTGAGACTCCAGAGAGCACCCCTCACCAAGAGAGCTTTACAAAAACGCTTTGCTGAGCTGTTTGCAACATACCCGAACTGACACCATAAGATGGAAGGCAAAAATCAAAGAGATTTCCGCTTTCAGAAAAATATTATACTTGGAATTTTTTCTGAGCACCCCAAAATAGAACGTACAAAGCATATTAAGGAAACAGCTCAGTGTTAGGTGGGAACAGTGTTCTGCACTGGTCTTAATGTCCATGACATTTAAGGAGCAAGCAAACACCTCTGGAGGGCTTCCTAATATTAAATGCATTTCTCTCCTCAGGACTGGCAGAGAGCAACTGGAAGGTTAGTAGATATTTAGCTTTTAGAAGGCTGAAAGACATAGTGTTAGGAGAACAGCATCCCACTTCCAGCACTTGATTAGGGAGCTCCACCTGAATCTCAAATGATCAGTTCTTTCTCCATTTGAACTTAATAGAGACATTCCAGTTGAACATTTAAATCTAACTGCACATTTTTAAATTAATCTTGTCCCTGTTAAAGTGAAAAAAAAATGGTTGGGAAGTTATACATTAATGCTGTGAATATTTCAACTTCAAAGGTTTGACTACCCTGCATGTAAAATACCTTTTTAAAAGAGATATTCTAGAACAGCTATTACAGCCTGTGTATCTCCTTTTTATTACCTATACTTCATGATAACATAAACATCTTAGCAAGAGTTCAGAGATCTTTACTAAAATACCAAGGCTGATGTCTAGATGGAAAAAATGTTGAGAAAACCTGGGCTGAATGCCGGTAGCAGCATCACGGTGCCATAAAACAGATTCTGTTCCTGTATACAGGTATATACAGTGCACAAATATAAATTACCTTCTATGAAATTATCTCCTGTTTCAGTCAGTCTGTCACTAGATCTGGTACACTTCCACGAACATATCTTACCAGGCATGGGAAGCCGTGTGGTAATGGAAGATAGTGAATACTGAAATTTTAAAATCTGGTCATTCCAAAAATGAGTATACACGTTTGGGTTTTCTTTTTCTTCAAAGCACTTTTTTAGTGTTAATTGAAACATTTAGTATCACTGAAATGAAAGCATTTAATTTTCACATTAAAGTTTCATTCTGTATGATACATAAACATGAAGTAACTTTAAAAAAAAATCAAAGCATTCTGTTGTGATAAAAAGACCTCTTTTAAAGTGTTTATTAAAGGTCAAGGAGATTTCATCAAAATCATTATGGTTCCCTGGAGCTGATCTGCATGGCTGACTGGAGAGCTTTTCTGGGCAAATAATCAGAATATTTAGCTTCAGCTCCACAGACCTGTGAAAAATACAACAGCTGAGGCAGAAGAAGAAAGTAGGCTATGAAAGCTCACTGTAGAGGCCACAAAAGTCTCCTGCACTTTGTATACATCCTCAGAGTCAGAGCTCTGAAAGTTCAAATTCTGTCTGGGCCTGGGTAATGGTTTTAAAAAGCAGATTTACATTTAAACTTGTACCTGACATCTTTACCAACTGGGTGATCAGGTATTTACATAATACAGATTTTAGTAATAGATCTGGCTCTCCAGGAAAAGGCCCTTCCCCCACATTACTCTATGCCTCAAAAACATGCAGGCGGAAAAAAAAAATCTAAACAGGCAGATTAGTTACAGCTTGAAATCCATCCTGGTGTGCTATCCATTACCATCCTTTGCTGTCTGTGGCCCAATTAACCATCTGATTCTCTCCAATAAATCAAGATACTTTTCTTCCTTTTATTTCAGTATCAACCATTAAAATCAAATCCAGTCAAATATTGATTGTGATGTTCCTCCATTAAGGATTAGTCTAAGCAACTTTGAAGATATCTGGAAATAGATATTTGCTGTTTATTTTCCATTTAAGGTTAGTTTCTAATACCTCTTAGCATGAAGCAACGTTGACTACAGCAACCTTTTAAATCTGGTGTATTCAAGTTTGACCACGAGCAATTACAATCAGTACAACAATGACCAGATTTACGAACAAAGTCCATAATGAGATTGACTAAGATTATCCCACTCTTTCCACAGTTATCCCAGTAACCTCTGGGGAACTCGGATATTTTACGGTTCACGTGGTTTTTCACACCAGATCAATTAAACCTAGAGAGGGACACCCAGGAAGGCAGCTCAGTGAGGCAACATCTCAAAGATTATGTGATCCAGCACTGTGGGTTGGGAATAATTAACAGCAGAAACCAAGCAATTTTCAGGAAGAACCCAAACTCTGCAGTAAATCCTTGAAATCAATGAACATACACATGGGAGAAATCAGACACCAGAGAAAGGGCCTAAAATGTCAAGCTTTGATGAGGATTTTGTGCTGAGATCTGTGAATACCACAAGAAATTACTGAAACTTCCAATTCTGAGGGACTCTTGCTACCAGGCCAGTAGCTTCTTGACCTCAACCAAATGGAGAACACAGGTAGCCCATGGCAGGATTTACATTCCCACTATCCAGGAAGTCTCTTGTTTTAGAGCTACAGCAAAAGAGCAACTTGTGAAACCAACAGTGCAAATAATGAAGCAATGAAAACAGATCTCCTGTACATAAAGGCTCCAAAGTGTCATCAGCAGGATCTGCTCTGTAATGCTGTAGCTGTAAAGCTGGAATTGCTGTGGAGTAAAATTCCTATTCTGGCAACAGCAGGCTCAGCACATACCATGGAGCAATAAAGCACTCAGCCTGGTGGTTCAGGTTCTTTTTGTAAGAGAAAAGCAAAGCTTCCCGCCCTCAAAAAAAAAAATTAGCAATTAAGTAAGATAACTAATTACCGGAAAGCACTTTAACGTTCAAGTGAGGAGGATTATTTAGAATTAGAAATGGGCCTACTTATTGCCTTGATGTATAAATATTGCCCATTACAGTGCACAACTTTCAGAATCTCGGGAATTACAAGCACTTCATTACTCGCAATTTTTGTATAAAAAGTACTGGTGAAAAATACATGCAAGCAAAACCAGAATCACAAATAAAAAACATTTTATATCCACCTCTCTCCTCCTTTTCTTCCTATTTGCAGCCTCCTTGTGGTTATTAATAACACTTTCTGAAGCAAAGATGAAATGTGTTTAACCCTCTTCCTGAAGGATGAGAACAACAAAAAAAACTTGTAAAAATTCAGTGATCAACTAAACGCAGGAAGGAAAAGCTTTTTCAATGGAAGAGGCTTAACTGAAAGCAGAATAGACTTGATGATCTTAGGGTCTTTTCCAACCTTAACAGTCCATGATTCTAGGAAAATGGCTAGGATGTACAATTTGGTATAGAAAGAAGCAGGAAAAGTTTCATATTGTCCACAGTTTTAGCACCAACACGTCTGAGCCACAGAAGTTGAGGTATAATCATTACTGAAATAAAAATAAGTTAAATTCATGGCTATCATGAGGTTTCAACCCTTCTGCACTCTCCCTCCTTACAGTCTTTCCCCAGCAAGAAAAGGGAGTGACTCTGTGCTGCCCTAGATGCCACTGCTGGGAAGAAGGGCTGTAAACACGCAGCTACAATTCTCGCGTCAGGCCAGGCATTGCTCCTGAGAGAGGCCATTCCCCGGTATTAAAAGGGAGAAAAAAGCCCACTGCTGAGCCCTCAACTGCTTTGAGAAGGAAAAATCAGGCATAAAGCAGCCTGCTCCTCAGAGACACCTGATCTGGGATGGGGCAGCACACATGGTTCCCTCAGAGCTGGTGGCTCCCATCCCATCTTGTCTACTTGACAGAAAAAATCAAACTGCCCTCCTTTCCCGGTCTTGCCTCGAACAACATCCACCAATGACACCAGCTGCAGTTCTGCCTGTCACAAAGCAGAAGAAATCAATTATCAGCTACAAAGCAGTGCAGAAGTTTAAAGAAAAGCCACACAAAGACTAAAATCAGATACTGTTCCTCATTCTAAAACTGCAGCAACTGAGACCACCTTGGGCAGAGCTAACACTGAAAACAAGCATCAGCATGTCCTGACCAGAAAAGCCCATCTAGCACAGGTATTACGAAGTAGCAATAAATTCTTAAGAAAATACCCAAGTCGAATAAAGCTGCCAGCAGCATCAATACTTTATCTGGCTCTCAGGGAGAGGCCTGGCATTCACACACTGTCACTAATTTTAAGAGGTAATATATGATACAAAAATAAAGATGAACATTGGTTCCAAGGCTTATCTTTAATAGCAAATTTTACTGGCTCCTTATCTTTAACATTGCATTTTACTGCTCACTACAGAGATCTATCTACATACATTATGGTGCCCACAAAAAAGCCCAAGAACAACCCGGATTGCCCCCTCTTGTTTTAATGGGAACTCTCTCTGCCCAGCCTTCCCAGATTGCCTTTCCCAGTGTTTCACATCATGCAGAATCCCTACAGCACACTGCTGGCTTTTGTGCATCATTTCCAACGATTTCTCCCCAACACTAATATTCTAAAACCAGTTTAATTTTTTGTTAAGGTTCCTCTCCCAAGTTAAAAATGGGGACAACAGTCTGCAACAGCTTTCTTTTGAGCAAAATCATTTATGAATACAAGCAAAGGGCAATTTATAGCAAGTTACCACCTTCTTTGGTCACCAAAATCAGCATAAATGGATCTGTCAGCGAATGGGATTCACAGAAAGCCCTCATTCAGCCAGGCTGACAAAGACCCTCCCCAGAGCTCCTTGCCTGCCTTAGTATGAATATGTAGCTGGGGATATGAGAGTTCAGACAAACACTGGTGCTAAAGGGAAAAAAATACACCCATCCCCCAAATAATAATTTAATTTTTTTTTTAAAGAAGTATAACACAAAACATCTCTCCCCACAGAGTCCAAGCACTGCTCAAGCATCACTCCTGACTTTGACAGGAACCATAAATCAGCACAGGTGAGTTCTTTCAACCCATTACTGCTCAGTAATTACAAAACAGAAAATATGACTTCAACTCTGTAAAAATAAATGTATTTGGAGCCTTCACAGCCCCCACAGGCCTCACACCTTCAGTTACCTTTGTAAGTGAAGCACAACAAAGTACCTTGCAGCAGAAATTAGAAACCTTTTCATCCCAGTTTCACCAAATGCACTGAGGGTGCTTATAAATATTCAGTATGAATTTTTAAACTCTCTCTCTCTAATTTTCCCTCACCCCAATTAGCATTAGAAACCATTTTTCCTTTAAATACACCGATGGGAGCCAAGTCTGAAGTCAAAAAACACTCACTCACTTTAGGGACAAGGGCCATGTAAGAGGAGAGCTAGCTAGAAACACAAGCAGCCTCAGGCACCAAAATGACACAGAACAAAGCACAAACATGAAAGGATTAATTCAAACATGGGTAGAGAAATGTGAAACAGCACTAAAGCTGCACCAGGGATCACCCAACATGAAATCCAGTCTACTGTGTCCCCATGGCCCCAGGCAAGGATTTGACACTTTCTCATTTGCGTGCTATAATTACTCCGAAGGCTCAAAACAAGGAGCTCAGGTGGAGCCAGGGTTCTGCACAAGCTCCAAAGAGCCCCAAAGCCTGGCACAGTCAGACCAAGGCCTGAGTGCTATGATTCAGACTTCCTGGCTCAGTTCTCATTGCACTTGTGTCTTAACCAGCTGCCTCCACCAAAGTCTAATCTGCTTCTCTTGGCAAATCTGGCAGGTGGAGGTGTTATAGCCAGAGCTCCAACACTCCCAAAAGGTACGTTTCATATTAAAACATCATCAGATCACCCTGGTGAAATCAATTCATTAGCACAAGGCCAAAGGTTCTCTTACAAATTAATTCATAATTGCCTGACTTAAGACATTTTCATGTGTTTTCAGCTCTGTTTCAAATAAATATCCAACCATCTCCCTTAAAGGAATCAGCAGTGGGTGGCAGTAGTAAGAAAGGACCAAGACTAAGTAGAGAGATACAAGTCAATGGAAATACTGAAACAAACATGACAACAAGGGCACCAGCTACTGTTATTTAGAACAGTGGGTAACCTGCAAGAACACAGCAAAAATGCTTAAAAAGTTCCATTACATCTTCTCAAGCCAGCAGACGTAGTTTCCAATAGTTTCTGAAAGGTCTCCTCATCCCCACAGCAAAATATCTTTTTCTCTAGAAAGAGTGTAAAGTCAAGAGTGATGTCCAAACACTTTGTAGAATATATGCCTCTGGATTTTATTTTATCCAAAAGGATAAAACAAAGCCTTTTGCCTTGTCCCTCTTGCATGCAGCAAGAACAAGGTTAAACAGTCTTCTCAACAGCTGGACGTGAGGTGCTTGATAAAAACCTGGAAGTAAATAAAAGAAACTGAACCAGTCGTGGACTGCTACTACACTTACATGTCCAATCTGCCTGCGTGGAATTCATCTGAATGCCCTGTACAATTCATGGCAAAAGAAAAAGAGGCCCTTTGAAAGCATCATTATCTCACTTATCTGAGGTGGCCATGTTAAAATACAAGCAGAGCTGAGCTCTTTTACTCTGAAGTCTGTAAGAGAAGCACTGCTGTTCAGGTAGATCAGTTCTGATGTTAAATGGCTATCGTCATTTTCTCGTCAGTTTTGTTGTTACAACACCCTACCCAGTGCTTCCAAGCACTTACAAAACACTGCTCCACTGGTTTGGTTACAAGTTCGTGATATTTGGACCTTGATCTGCAATTGAATGAATCACACAGCTGTAAGGTTTTACTGCACCTGTATCACTGTTAAGTTTGTCACTGAAGATCTCCATCCTGCAAGCACATGGAGTCATAAAAGTCATCAGTGACAATACCCTGGATTTGCTGATAGTTTTATCAGTGAATTGGAGAAGCCATTTGACATTTAAGAAATGGTTATTCTAGTTTATGGGAATGGATCTGTGCAGTTTAGAGAGTTTTATCCGTTACTCCCCAGTAACTGTAAACACCATTATCAATTCTACCACGTGCCCTGTTGAAAGCAGGATACTTCCCAGATTTCAGGGAGAATGCTGTTGCTTATGCACTAGCCTTCAAATTGGACTGTCTGGGTTAATCCAGATTGTCATTACCTGGATGAGGCGATTATTATTGTTTGGCTGACAGGCTGAAGCAGAGGCTGAGCAATCATCATTATGTCCTCTCACATAATTGGGGGGGGTGTGTGTGTGTGTATGTGTGCAAGAAGAGATGCTCAGTCAAGCCCTGGGCACCAGAAATAATTCTGGAGTTCAGCACCAAAAAAGTCACTGGGAGCATCTACCAACTGTGTTGTCATTTTTAGCAGCCACTAACATCCACTGGGAAAAGGAGACAACCTCTCCAATCATGCAGCTACACAACTCCATAACAACCTCACAAACAACAGATAAACATACACATCATTTAGAATAATTAAGTAAGCATGAGTTCATCAGAAGGTGAATCAATTAAATTTTCTTAAAGCATGTATGTGTAACATAAAATGTTTTTTCTACAGAAATTGGGAGAATTTTACCCTCCCATTAAAACAAAACAAAAATACCTCCACTCCCCAAAAAGAAATAACAAAAGAAAATAAACAAACACACACCTCCATCCCCACCCAAACAAACAAAAATGAGAAAAGAGGACAGAAATCAGACTCCAGACATTCTTTAGAGACAGTTGGTCAGTACTTGACCCTGTTAATTAACCATAACTCATTTAGTCTGAGGCAGTCAGCACTGTAACAATAAAGCGGGGGGCAGGGGGGGGTGAGGATGGTAATCCAGAAGTGGCTTTGACAGTTCTACATTTTATTAACAAAAGTGAATAAAATTTTGTAAGTGCCTGTCTCCTGCTTGGAGCAATGGAGCTCCTCAGGGTATCCTGTCACTTTTTTGATGTTCTGGTGTGTTTTCAAAGCATCTCTCAAGATTCTGTGAAAGTTTTCACACCTCGAACGACCCTCTCTCCAAGACCATTCAACCTATGACCATTTCCTTTGCTATTTCCCTCTCTGCTCTTGCTTCACATGGTAACAACTCTGCTCTAGGACAGAATCAGAACTAAATCTCCAAAGACATGAGTTTCAGGATCTTCTAATATTCGGAGAGAATCTTGGGCAATTAGAGCTGTAATATTCTTGTTTCAGCTGCCTCCCATGTAAAATGGCCTACTCTTATAAGTACTAGTGGAGTAGTTTTATTGATTGATAGGATTCATATAATTAATGTTTGCACAGCACTGCAGACTGTGATATGAAATTCTTAACTGTAAAACACCAAGTGCCATTGCAAACATACATTAATGTGTATTATCTACACATGTAATATACCTGTGTGCAATCAGGCACCTCTTTAGCAAAAAGTATTTGTTAAATGTTGTAATATATTTAAGGAGTATAAGATGGAAATCTCTTCTTCCTATCACTGTATCTCCCTTAGAGAAAACTCGTAAGAAACGTTTTGATTCAAAATTAGAGTCTGCAAATTTAAATGGCCATGGCACACTTCTGAGATAGATTAATAGTGCTGACAGCAATTAGCACTGCCTACAAAAGGCCACTTTGCCTCACCCCTGATTTACAGCCCATCTCTCCTTTTGAGAATAACCAAACAGGTTGACTGCTATTGTCACACAGGAGCCTCGTGTCACATCAGCTCCAGAAACACAAGAGACAAAAGCCATGAGCTAAAGTTTGCCATTTAAAGAACATTAAGATGCAGTGTGCCCCAGACACAAATCACCAGTACTTAAAACCTCACGGATGAAAGAGGGGCAAGACATTGCTAAACACTGAGATCATGATTTGCAGTAAGGCACCTCAGAGTTATTTTTAAGTCCACATTCATGTAACAAAGTGTCCACATAAACATGTACGCAAGTGCTCAGCCCAGGCAGCATCTAAAAGCAGAGCCAGGAACTGAAGTTTGAATGAAGTAGAGCTGTAAGAGCAACTCAGAGCAAAATTAGTTGGTTACTGACAAGAGCTACTCAAGAAGGCACAGAAGATGTGAATTACTCTAATGCAAAGATGTCAGTTCTTACCGACACCTTCAGAAGATCTGACCTCTCATGCAATTCAAAACCTTTACTCTTTCCTTTTTGCTCCACGTCTGTTTAATGCTAGGCTGCCAAGCAAGAGCTGATAGACAGAAAGTGCTTCACAAAGAGGTTTCTGTTATTACACCACTCTGAAAAAGTCTTCCAGTTGCCAGAGAAGCAGTCAGTTCCTTGAGAAAAATACGTGCTTTATAGGAGAGAATCCGATGAGTAACAATTAGAAACAAAACTGTGACATTAAGGGACAGAATGACAGGAGGGTCACACTTTCTTCCATTTTTTTTTTTTTTTTTTCCCAACATAAGGTAGTAGGATTGAGAAGAGCAGGGGAAGGAAGCTTCAAGAAAAAACATTTTCAGCGGAGCCAAGAAAAACAGAACATTTTGGAAGACTGCTGTTTTCCTTATTTTTGTCATGTTCCTTGATTCTGCTAGGAGGAAGTCACAGGCATCAATCCTCGCTATTACAAGATCAGGTCAGAGGCAAATCCTTTACTCAGGCTACCACAACCTGGAGAGAGCTCCTGTTGGCTCTTGACACAACAGCACAATGGTCACTTCACAACAAGGAGCAACTGCTCTGAGTGGGGTCAAGAACTCTGCAGTACACGGAAGGAAAAGGACAACCAACCTAACAATAATGACGAGAAAGGAAAGCAAACAGCAACACCACCTCTTGGCCTCCCTCCCAGGACCTCCCTCACTGACCTTTCAGGCAACTATGAAATAAGTCTTTTACTGCCAATTAATAAATGATGGAAGTTTATTGCTGGCAGAAATTGTTCTCAGTCCAGCTTGTGCATATATGTTATCTCGCTCCTATGACATTAGTCGAGCAAGGGAAATGTAGGGTTTTAATTAATCACTCAGCCTTTAGAGCCTGAAAAACTGCTTTCTCTAGCAAGGCATAATATATTTAACACGAATAATATATGTTCAGTTAGAAGAAGGAAAAATGGGATTTTACAGAGTCACGCTAAATGTTTTAATCGCCATCAAAAGAAAGAGAAAAAAAATCCACTTGCTTTTCTGACATGGTTCTATTCTGAACTATATCTTAATTGTAGGAGAAATGGAAAGGTTTTACAGTTAGGAGACGAAAAGTACATTTGCCCATGAAGCTTGGGGGTTTGAATGGCAATATAAAAATTAAAAGGTGGAAATGCTGCCAAGATGATGATGTTGTAATCCACGACCATCATTCCATCAATGCTAGCAGCCAATTCTTCCAAATCTGCAAATGTGTTCCAGTTCTGATTTCTGGTACTTCACTCAAATTCTGAACTGACAGTTCCACCTTACAACTGGCTCAAAATAACTTCTAAATAGCTAAATGCAGTTGAAGTACAGTTCTAAAGTTAATTGATACAGGGAAGAGTAAAGTCCCCATGGGACTGATGGGAATCCAACAGTCATGGTTAGAGCTAATTCACCGTATCTTGGCTGCAGCTAAAAGCCTAAAAAAGAAGCTTTTGCTGCACTTGGTGTTGCACAGCAGGTGACAGAGACAGTACTCACCCACAGAGCAGATTTCAGAATCACACTCCTCCGTTTCACTGGCTTTTCATACAGAATGAGTAGGTAGAAAGAAGGAACCTCTGTCATGAGGAAAGGGGAGGCTATATTCCACCTCTTTTACTACCCATACAAGGAAGAGATTTACCTCTTTGCCTCTAGTTATCCAACAACCATCTGAAGCAGCAAATTTCTCTACTTAATAATAATACTATTTAAATATATATTTGCTGGGTTTCAAGTTTTTCACAGATTGGTTCTCTGGAAAAAGCCACTCTGACATATTACCATCTTATTTATCTGGTAAGCAAACAATCTAGTTCAGTCATGAGTATCTGCGACACATTTGCCAACTGGTTTGATGTAAACACTGAGGTCATTATTTCCATTTACTTTCTGGGGACAAAGTAGTTAAGAATGTAACACTTCCACAGAAGTTTTGTTTGAGAAGGTAGGTAATGCAGGACAACATCCCAGTTCACTCCTTGTGAAAGAGCTATCACTACCCAATTTATTTATTTATAATCACAGTGTATAACTGGAGAGAGTGGCCGAGCTCGTAATTTCTTTTTTAAGTCCAACCTCCTGCTACTTGCTGAACACAGCTGAGTTACACTGTCGAGCTACTGTCATAAATCCATGACCAAATCGTATTTCACACTGCATGACAAACTACGTGTCACGGCCACTCAGAACTTCACACCGTACACACCGGATTCAGCTCTCTCTGGGATGGTGCTTTCTGTCACAAAACACGGCCTGAGCCTGCTGAGCTGAAATGAAATCTCCATTTCAGTAGCACGGGGTTTGCTTTTTCAATGAACTTATGAGAGTTAAATGCAGAGCTTGCCTTGATTTACAAGAGCAACACATTAGACTTTGACAAATACTTGAGCAGTTCAGCTTCCTCCCGCCAGAGGCCATGGATGGAGGGAAGTGTTGGGCTGCTCACTGCAATATTTATAGCCACCGTGCAGCAGCATCCTGTAGAGACCTGACCCATTTAATTATCTGAAAAAGTTGAAAGGAAAAAAAAAAAAAAAAAAAAAAAAAAAAAAAAAAAAAAAAAAAAAAAAAAAAAAAGAAGAAGAGGAAGAACAGGGTTTCTGATGACTGGAATAACATTGCGGGACCAAGGTAAATTTTAGATCTATTAACAGCACTGAATTTGCTGCTACTGCTCAGACAGAAGCTACCCACCCATTCTGTGGACTGCAACAGCACAAAAGGGTCTCCCAGCTGTAATGCTTTAATAAGAACTGGCAGAATTTATCATTCATTTTAACAATTTGGCCTGATTTCCAGCTCACAGAATTTCCCATGAGCATGGACATTTCTCAGAACTTACTAATGGAAACTAACTACCACATAAATTCTACCCATGTTTTGACTACTACTTTGCAACTGCTTTATTGCAAGCATTTGAAACCTGAGTTGCATGCATCAATTTTAATTGAACAACTCCATAGATGGATGAGATTAAGGGTCACATGCAAACTTCTACTTAGCTACACTAAGCTAACTAAGTAACTATTACCAGCATAACTCTTCCAGGAAGTCTAGAAGCTCTTACATTGTTGTTGCTTTGGCTTGGTTTTGTTTGTTTGGTGTTTTTTTTTGAAATCGACATGGTCTTACTGCTAAAAGCTCCAGTGGAAATGAAATTTCTGCTAATATTGTTCTGAATTGGAATGAGTTAAACGTGTCAGCACTCCTATACTGATAGTAGCAGCACTGCAAATGGGTTTGTTTCCCCACTTTTACCTCATCAGTAGAGTTACAGCAGTAAAAGTTTTCCTAAGGGTTGGTGGGGTCTTTTATCATCTGTCATGTTCTGCGAAGAAGATAGAAAGCTATCTTTCACACAACAGTTGGACTTTTAAAAGGATAACACAAATTCAAACACTTCTGTCCTTCTCTGAAGAACCCAAGCAGCAGACTCAGTCTCTGGGACCATTTGCCTGCTAATAATCAAATACCAAGGATGCCACAGGATCTTGGAAGGAAGCATTTCAAGCTGGGTGTGAACTTATAATTTCTTTTGGTCTAGGACTTCAATCTGGATTTGAACTCCCAAACTACAAACAAACTGCCCTCCCTCATTTGCAGTACCCTAAACCATCTCGGTCTGGTTAGGCATGCAATGGGATCTGTCCTTCTGGCCCGAGTCTTCAAAGCAGGGGACTCTTGGAATAAACAGTTTCACTTTTGCTGCACAGCTCTGCAGACCAAGGTTAGGGGACAGATTCAATGCTGGGTATGTTCACAGCTCCTCAGTAACAGCCCTCAGACTGCTCTCAGCATCCAAAAAGCCCACCTAGAGGAATGAGAGCTTTCAGCGGGACCACAGACGGAGCTACAGCATGTGGGATCCCAAAAGTCACACACACACAGAGGCAATTTGTGTGTCTGTATGTTGTAGAGCCCAAGAATAGTCCGAAAATCATCTTCAAGAAAGCTACCTGGGCAGAAGGAAGGAGATCCCAGACTGACAGGCACTCTGGGGTAGACAGCAGGAGACAGGCTACTACACAGCACGTTCAGTCCTGGTGTGCTGGGATCACAGCGTTCAGGGAATGCTCTCCACTTCCTATATGCTTTTTCCTTGACACTGGCAAAACTGGCATAATGTAAATGAAAACCAACGATTGCACATTCCCCATTGGTGCTGCAGCATTAAAAAAAAAAAAAAAAAAAAGGGAAAAAAGAACTCCACTTGTGATGCAGTTCCTGAGTCTCTGCCACATGTTCCCATTTTGCAAATGGGTCCAAAAAATACGGAATAAATAAAATTATAAATGCTGGCAGCTTTATAAACAGCCAGAATTCCACACCGCTCTGTTTACTGAGCTGTAGTTCAGGAAACAAACAACAAAAAAAACCCTGTAAAGGTAAGGTTTAATCTGCATGTTTTGCAAGAAACAACTACATTAAAACAGTTATGAAGCAATTACAAGTGGGGATCTACAGTAGAGGAGACTGACCTTCTTGTTTTACACTCAAACAAATACAGAATCTGAAAAATTAATTATTTTATAGCTCAACATGCACTCAGCACCAGCAAACAGTCTGAGTCTCTAGTAGAGAAGGAGCTTTACAAAAACTGGGTTAGGGATGTGCTTGAGCCTGTGGTTTACAGATCTTCTTGATAACTTACAACTTTCATGTGCATAGTTGATTACATTTAAGTAACAGGGATTTTTTTTTTCTGTTTGTTCCAAGCGAGCCAGTGTTTGCTCCTGGAACTGTTTATGCATCCAACACAGGACAAAAAGTATATTAAAAAAAAAAAAAAAAAAAAAAAAGGCAAACACCTATTTTTTAGATTTAGAGGTTGATCTGCACAGGAGGACATTTTAAGGTTTTACTATGTGCATCCCAGGATGAAATGTTGAGGATCCCTGACAGAAATCCCAGCAAAGCGCTCCCAATGCTGCAAACTCATTATTCTGCCTCTTGGTCTGCCTTCTACACCACATCAACTCCAACCTCACAGGCTCCCTGCCTAAATGCAGGGACGTGGGTTGCTGCAGTAAGAAATATAGCTTCTTTATCTGTTAAGTTTTGCTTTTGATAAGTCTGTATTTATGCAATGTAAAGAAAAAAAAAAAAAAAAAAAAAGAAAACTTGAATGCTCAAAGTGTTTCATCAAGAAATTACTGGTTGGTTCCACAAAGCCTGGTTCTCAACCAGCAGCCTCCTTAGCAAAAAAAACCCCAAAAAACCAGGAAGCAAAGCAGTCACTGCTGTCAGAGGTACACTGAGTTTTGCAAGGTGTAGAGGCATAAGCGATCAGGTGATACATCAAGGAAAAAATAGACCAGCTTTAGGCAACATAAACATAAAATTCTCCATCTTTTCAAATCCATGTTTGGCTCCTGTGTTAAAATCTGAGGCTGCTGAATGCTAATTGTTCAAAACCCTTCACCTCAATGCTACAGAAGCAGAACATTTAGCCTTCTACTTATGGTGGCAGCTCATGTCAGTCTTGCTGTTGTTGATGAAATGGAAAAAGATGCCTAAACTCTGATCTCCAAATAGAAGACCTTTCTAAATGCATCTTTCCAACTCTTCTTGTTAGAAATCAATTGAGAATTGCAAGGCAAGGTCAGAAATCAGCTTTTTTCAGCCTACATTAAGAAATGTATTTTGGTGACAACCATGCCAAGAGGCAAATAAATCAAATGGGGGAAAAAAACCCCAATTAAAACCAAAAACTTGTTCTTTTTGCAGTTCCTAAAATATATGGGGGGGCGTTCTCCTAACTCCTGAATGCTCAAAGATGGTAAGACTTACCATTTTAAGAAAAAAGTATGTTTTACCACAGCATCTGTTTCACCAGAAATACACAGAGTCAATTTTGGCAAGTAAAAACGGATTGAAAAATTCCAAACATTAAAAATAAAAACCAAAGAGCACAATCAGCATTACGAAGATGTCTGTATTGGGGATTAATTCAGGGAAGATTAAAGAGAAACTGACTACTGCTTTTGACATGTTAGGATCCTAGACCTAAACAAAAGCACCTGTTTACGTAAGCACCAAGCCCTTCTTAATCAATTCACCAAGCACTGAATTTAAAGCACACATTTAGCCCACCTGATGTCTTGTAGTGGTTTCAGAATGATGGTAAGGAGCGTGGCCAGAGAATGAATTAGAAAGTGCATCATGCAGTCCACAACATTAATCTTAAAGGCAATGTTTTCTCACGCATTTCTACAGAAGTCTGCTGTTAAGTAAATGTAACATGCGCTTGCTCAGAGATTGCTTGTTATTGAGGAAAAAAACATGTGCACTAAAAATATGTAATTTAAAAAACAGCTCCCATAAAGTTGCGTTAAAAGAGATCTGTGATACCCTGACGGGCACAAAAGAAATCTTTCTCATGCGCATCTTGAATTCACGCACGATAAAAAATGAGGAATCTGCTCCTGTGTTCCTCCTGGGAAAGTCCCTGCCCTGAAATAAAGGTGATTATCTTCAGAGCTTGGTTCTTCTCCACTAAGGTAAAGTTACCTGGATTTGTTTTAAGTAGATAACTCAATGTATCACCCAAACAGCATGTGTCATTGAAGCACCTAAAAGATCACTTCTCCTTGTGATGCAATTTGGGTGGGGAGGGGGGGTGCTGGTATTTTTTGAATATTTCATTAGACAGCGTATCTACACGTAGTACTTTCCCTCGAGAGTTTCCCACCAACAACAGCTGTGTGCTTCCCTACACACAGCCACGTTCAACTTCCTGCGCTGTCGATATCGCCATGAAAGCTGAGTCTGCAGACTGTGAGCTGCTAGACAAGCCTGATGATAGCAAAAACAGACAGGAGATTCTTCAGCAGCACCGAAGAGCCACTGGCATAAATGGCATGAGCTTCCATGGGCAGCCAACTATCAGCACCCAAACCCCGACAGGAACAGAGATTGCTATCAACCTGTCAAGGATTATCCTCCGACACATCCAGCAACGTGTCAAACCCTACCCAACTTTTCCCTAGAATTACTGCTTTGCAGAAAGCAAGGCGCTTGTTTCCTCTTACAGCTGGGGAGGAAGGAGTGGGAAGGCTCACTAGCTTTTCAGGGATTGGGATAGCATAACCCAAAAACCTCGGGAGAGCATGTGCTGAGTACGCGACCCACCGCAACCACCTGCTGCCCCGCGCCCTGAGCACACACACGCATCACGCCGTGGCTCTGCTGGGCTTCATTCCTAGAGACACCCGTGCCCACTGCCCCTCCCACGGCATGTCCTGGAAAGCAGGCACTCTCCCCTCCTGCACACCCGAGGGACTTCCCTCCAGCTCTCTCCTCAGATGAGCTACAAGGCTGGATTTCCATGAAGAAGCTGTAGGTCTCCTAAAGGGGTCGAGGTACCCTGGAGAGAAGCATGGTTAGAGGGGACAGGATTCTAACAGCCCAGGAGCTGCATTTCTCCATCCTACAAAATTCCTCGCTCCCTGTCTCTTCCCCACTTGGACCACAGGGCCATTTGAAAGCCTCTAGCAAAAGTCATAAGAAATTGAGCTATACAGGAATGTACTCTCCTATCACAAGGCCTTATCAGTCAGACAACCCCAGGACAGGAGGAAGGGAGCACAATCAGCAACAGACTAGAAGAGGAAAACTGCTGACCAAAAAGCTGCATCTAAATCTCCTATAACAAAACTTAATCCCCACAATTAATCCTTTCCCAAATGTATCAGCAGCCCAGCTCTGTCACTACCATGACAAAGGCTGTGAGCCTGAAACAAAAGCATCTTATCAGAGCAGGAATTAGCTGTGGTCACAGCAACAATGATCTTGTCCTCATTTCTCTAACAAGCTCCCACCGGAGTTGAAACGAGGCAACCTGAGGGAGTTTCGCTTGATATGCTCTTTTGATTTTTATTTTTAAATCGAGGTTTAAAGCCATTTCACTCATTCAAGTTCAGGGTGCTCTTATCATTCATTTCCTTGGATGTAGGACCAGGCTGTCATTGCATAACTGCCAAGGAAAAAGAAAAAAAAACCAAAACAAACGAAACAAACAAACCAAACAAGCAGCAGCAACACTCAGAGCCTGCTTTCCTTTCACACACCTCCGAGCAAGTCTGCCAGGAACTGTATTGACCAGAGCACTCTATCAGCCCCCCCCACTTTTCACTCCAGGTCTTACTGCACCCTAGAATATTTAGAGGTCTAATTATTATTCAAATGGGAGAGATTTCTAGCAGAGCTCGACACTCTAGGAACCGGGAGGGGACCTGGTTACTTTTGATTTCCTAAGACCTCAGGAGCGAAAACAACCTCCAATGGCACTTGAAGTTTCCCAACTTACATTCATTAGTGAAAAGCACTCGCTGCTCATCATGGGGTCATGCTATTTCTCTGGGAGAGAGATACGGATATTAAGAAGCATCACGAACTTGAGTGTCAAACCCCCTATGAAATCCTTTCTCTAAATCGCGTGCAGGCTTCTCCATGGAGATGAGGCTTTCATTTTTCCGTAGGTGCTCCGAGCCGGCACGGTCGCGCTGAGGAAGCCCGAGGAGGCACTCCCAGCCCCGCAGGGTGGGAGCTCCTCCATGGCAGGATGTTTACATAGTAAGTCAAAAAGCACCGAGTTACCATGTGGGAAACTCCGCTCTCCCTCCAGCCCGAGATAACCACCCAGCCGGGCCAATACCGAGGAGCACATGCGATGGCTTCCAGCACCGCTATTCCCCGGAACCCCTGGGGAAGCGGGGATTAAAGGCGGGCACAGCGGGACGCGCGTCCCTTCCCGCAGGTGAGCGGCGGGCAGACACCCCGAGCCCAGCGCCAAGGGCACCGCAGCGCTCCGACCCTGCGCGGGGGGCTTACCTTGCGCACCCCGCCGAAGCCGTGCTCCGCCGCTACCCGCTCGGCCTCCGCCTGGCCCCCGCCGTGCAGCTCCACCAAGAAATGGTTGGTGTAGACGGCTCCGCGGGCCGGGGCGCCGAGGAAGTGCAGGAGGAGGAGGAGGAGGAGAAGGAGGGAGCCCCGAAGCAGCGGCGGCCCCGGCGGCATGGCCCCGCGCTGCGCGCCCGCGGAGGCAGCCCGCCGGGCGGGCGGGCGAGCGGGGGAAGCGCCCAAAAGATGGGAGGAGGAGGAGGTCGGGGCGGGGGGGGAAAAAAAAAAAAAAAAAAAAAAATTAAAACCAATGAGAGCGGCAGAGGCTAGAGGAGAGCAGCGCGGAGAGCACCGGCCGGGCGGTGCGGCTGTGCGCTCCGCGGCGGCCGAGGGGCAGCACCAGCCGGGCGGGGAGAGGGGGGAACGCCGCGCTGCCAATCATGGGGGGGGAGGATCGCCCCGGCCCCCTCCCTCCCTCCCTCCCTCCCTCCCTCCCTCCCTCCCTCCCAGCCCGCGGCTCCCGGAACGCTCCGCACGCCTCCCTGGCACCCCACCCACGCCTCAGCTCCCACCTTCCACAGCCCGGCCCCTACAAAGCCGCACCCCCCGAGCAGCGCGCAGCGTCCCCCTCACGGCTCCGGCCGGGCCGTGCCCACAGCCCGCCCGCTGCTCTCCCCTTCCTGAGGGGAAAGGTCGCCCAGGGGAGGCGGACGGCCCGAAGCCGGAGCCTTTACACGGGTGGCTGTGGGGACAGGAGAACCGAAGACTTGGGCGAGACCTTCACCGCCGGGCCCTGCAGCTCAGCTTCTGTGTTCGAGCCGGCGAACACAAAATATCCGGAGTTCCCCACGAATCTCCCGTTCTAGCCAGAACCCTGCACCAGCTGCGCGCAGGGCCACCAGCAACCTGTCCTTTATCCCAAGGGACGGGGAGGTGGTCAAGCAGTGATGGGGCAAAGCCAGGGGAAAACCTCCGGCGCCGGGCTTCTCACTCTGCACTGACTCCCAGTCCATACTGGCAGGATGCTCGGGAGCACACAGGTGTCCCAGGCTCCCTGAACAATCCCCAGTTTGGAGGGAATGACTGGCAGGAAAGTAACTTGACCTTCCCCATTCTGAGACAGCCAAGAGTTGAGAGTGCTCCGTGCACTGGTGGGATTGCAGAGGTAGCAGCGCCTAAAAAGAACGTGAGCTCCGTTCTGTAAGTAATCTGCCACCTGCAAAACTACGATTGGAAAGGAAGAGTGCAGATTATGCAAGTTTATGGCAAAAGTATAGTTTAGATTTTTCCCACAGATACATCTCTTAATTTGTCATGCCAAAGGTTAATCCTTTGATGGATCCCTGAATGATCCCCTGGGAAAGACTTGGGGCACAGAAAGCACAATCTTCTTTAAAACAAACAAAATTATAGATTTACTGTAATCTGTCTTGCAAATGGTCAAATGGAGTGCAGATGTTAAATAAATCAGGGAAAACAAAGGAAAGCATCAGAAAACACAAAGAAGACTCCTCTTCCATTATCTTAAAATGCTTTAGAAAACAACAGAAGAGCTGACCGCATCATTGTGAATTCAAATGAGCATTGGTTTGCCATGACAAATTATTGATTTCCTTCCTCTGGATAAAAGAAATCCCTCTTCAAACAGAAAGGAAATGGCAACTCGGAGCCTAATCCAAAGCCCAGTTACAGAAGTGTTGTAAAATGAATGACTGACTTTGAAAAGAAATCAAACATGAGGGAAAGGTAAAACATGAGAAATGGCCCAGTAGAGAAGGAAAACAGCTTTGCACTCTCATTAAGAGATTAGTATTAGTAGAATTCACCTTTTAGATGCTTGTTCCAAGAAGAGACAGTTATTAAAAACAGCTTCATATATTATTTCTTCAAGCCAAGTTGTTTGTTTTCATCAATAGTCAGCAGCACCTTTCCTTACAAAACCTTTCCATTATTAAAGCATTTCCAGGTAACTTGGGGCCTGTGAGCTCCTGGATCAGTAATATCTACTGGTGACTGCTTGACAGTCAATGGACCCTGCTGGTTTCCTTCCACAGCTGTGGAATCAGAAACAAAAGGAAATCCTTGGAATCAGAAACAAAAAGAAAATAAAAGCAAGGAAAAGGAAAAAAAAGGAAAACAAAAGCAATAAAAGCCATTTTCCCTACTTTAAATTCCTGTATATAGTTTCTTCTTTCCCCAGTGATCTTCCCTTGGTCAACACACCTCTTTTTATTCTGGTGCCAGTCCACGGAAAGAGGAACATCAATAACAAAGGCAATGGAGCAGCCCCTGCTGGCTCCCTCTAACCAGCAAGGCGAGATCTTGCACACGTTCAGAAATGAGGATCATAGCACAGGTCTGGGTGAGGGCTGGGACTAAATCATTGTCTGTGCACATTCTGACAGCCCCAGCTGCCACCTGTCAGCACTGCCCTGCAAGCTGCTGCCACCCAAGGGACATTGCCAACGAGGGAGCCTCCGCTGTCTAGAGCTTGTAAACCTTAGCAATGACAAGCTTTGGTGGCTTTGTCTATGTGATGTTAAAAATAATAATAATAAAAAAATATTAAAAATTATTAAAATTTAGAAAATAAAATCTGAGCATCTAGAAGAGAAAACTCCATCAAAAGCAATTTAAAGAAAACGAGTCATTGCGTTGATGACTACAGAAGTTTAGGACCAGACAGGACCACTGGGATTTCTAACCTAGTACTTTATGTTAAATGTAGGGCTTCTTTGCATTAATTCTTGCATCTGGTCTACAGTCCTTCTTTTCCTTAACATACAAACGTTGAATTAGCAATCAAGACTGATCTATTACAGCCACTGGGGAAATATTCCAATTACTGCTTACAGTCACTTGTAAAAAGTTACAACTCTGCCTCTCTTTAAAATGCTGATCAGTCCTACATTGACTTCTAGGTTTTCTTTCTTACTATTAATTTTTTCATGGAACTGCTGAACTACTATTTTCTCCAGATGAGTTTTAAGACTGGGATGATAAAGACAGAGTTAACACTCCCTTGAATGTCTTCCTGTAAGGCATATTTTCCATCTCTTCAACCATTCCCATAAATCTTTTTACTCCTTGAATTGTGAACTGTAGCTGCATCAGATATTTTTTCAGCAGAGGTCAGGCCAGTGTTAAATGGATGTTACATCAAAATTCAGATTTTTTTTTTTTTTCAGGAGAGGTCAAGCCAGTGTTAAATTGATGTTACATCACAATCCTGTTCTTACTGGGTACCCAGTCTTTCACCAGCTGAGGATTTCATTCAGCCTCCATGCTGCAGAGTCTCCCTGATGTGCAGCAATGCTAATGCTGACCTGCAGATCTCTCATCCTCCCTGAGCCCTCTTCAGCTCTGCTGCTCTCTAGGACAGTTTATCATATCCTGCATGGCCAACAATCTTTGTACCTAGATATTTATTACTCTTGGTCAAAAATACACATAATTTACCTGCATGGAGCTTTCCAAACACTACAGATCACTCAGCACTAATCTCTTTTATACTTTATGGCTTTCTTCTTTAACCTACTCACTTTATTAGTAATGACTTTATATTGCTGTACTGGATTAGCAAGATCTTATAGAGATAATTTCTTGGCCCCAGTCCTTTGGAACCTCTGCTGGAGTTCATTTGATTCTGCAATGATGCCCAGTTTGTAATTATACTTAAGAACCTAGCATTTAACCAGTTTTTAGTCTGTGACATAAAAACCATTTTGATTTTTGTATCCTATTTATTTACTGACATGTCACACAATATTAAGGGTCTCTTGGACACAAGCAATATCAAAAATACAATGGATTAAAAAAAAAAAAACCAACCTTTTTTTTTTTTTTTTTTTTCAGTTATATCAGGTAGTCCAGTATAAGAGACTAAGATTCCCCACAAATTCTGGCTTGTTTAGCAGAAGGCAAATAAACAACAATACTAGCTTTACCAGTGGAAACTACAACAGTGCTTAAAAAAAAAAAAAAAAAAAAAAATTAGTTTAAAAATTCCAGTTCTCAAATGGATTGCTGACTACATTTTTAAACAACCATTAAATTACTGCAGTTATTTTACAACAAGTAATTGGCTTTCACTATGAGGTCAATGAAGTACTAACTTTAAAGGAGACGTTTCTTTCCCTGGGGGGCTGCACAGGATGGTGCCAAGCCAAGAGACCAGTATGTCAGAGGAAGCTGCAAGAACTCATTTCCTTGCTGTGGAAGTAAACAGAATCCTAAGCCCGAGATTCACAATTCACATCTTTAATCATTCATCCTCGCAGATGCAGGAGCAGTAGTGTTCTGAAGAGCTGGAAACAGAATATTGCAATAATTAAATTTCGCGTTATGAGAGAACAAAACACATCAGCATCCTTTGGCACAGCTCTGAGCCTCCCTTAAAACCTATCTTTCTGAAGCTGTGAAGTGAGCATATATGCTCTAAGTGGACTCTGGAGCAGGCTCAAAGATAATACCTACATTTGGAGGAACAAAAATGGGATTAAAAAGGCTTGAGAAGAGATTCCCAAAGAAAAGAATTGGGTGCATAGTTAAAAAGGCTACAGTCGAAAGAAAGTGAAACAGTATCATTTGACAATTTTGTTTAGGACAGGGAACAGACAGACCTATATGAAGAAAAGCAAAAACTAGAGAATATAGAAGAATATAAAGCTTATATTTTGTCTGTGTATCACGAACACAGGACAACATGCATAGCTGAATGTACAGAATGAAAAGAACAGAGTGAAATGCGATGAGGAAATGCCATAGAAGTTGAGCTGAAAAAAATCCCCTGCTGAGTTGGCCCACTACAGCTACAGGATTAAAGTCACTTCAGGCTTCTAGAAGCTCATTGCTGTGGATCATCTTATGGCAGCATATAAAAACAAGTTTTAATTGGTTTGCTTTGATAATGAGCAGCACAGGTATGAGTAAAGCAAAGCAGAAATTGCAGTAAATGAGTTCAGAGATAGCATAGCTACGATCCGCTTTGGGCTGATTTGGCAATCAGCCTCGACTGTCTTAAGGAGGATTTCCATAAAACACATCTGGGCCATTTCAGTACAATGATGAAAAGATGGATTTATGGGTTACCACAGCAAAGCCAGGTGTGAGGACGCCAAGCAACAGCAGCGATTCTGTGCAGAGGTTCTAGATTAAAGGGCTTGGGATACATTTCTCTTAGATGTCTTCAAGATTATTTTCCCTATTTAAAAATACTTCCCTGACCATTTTCATTGTTTTATACTATCAAAATGTTTTATTGCTGTTACAAATGTATTAACAATGGCAGCATTATTTATAGGCACGTGGCTCCCGGTCTGCTGCATGTTATGTTAAATGTTGTTCCTGAAGAGAGAGGGCTACAGCAGGAACTCCTTCCATATCCAAGATATGTGAGGCCAGGAAGGTCAGTAGTTACCAGGCACAGGAATTATGACCAAGAATAAAATATTTTGTTGCCATCACCACGTGAAACTGCATGGATCTTTCAAAGTTAAAAGACTTTTGGGAACTGGGAGCCTATTGCACAGCTTCTAGTTACATGAACTTTAAGTTGCAGGCAGAATCTTTTCAATACACTTTCATCTATGCAAGTGTTATACTGCCAAGTGTCAGAGAGAACACATATTAATTTAGTGACGTGATAATGCAGATAGTAAAGAGTGTAGCTTTCAGCATCCATTGCCTGCAGGCCAGCAGGGCTGTGCAAAAAGGAGAAGAAAAAGTATAATTACCTCTTCAAGCCTTTTGTGTTTTCTTTGATTTATTACTCCCAGATATAAGGACCAGAGGGGGTGTTAAGCAACATGGTACCTGACAGGGAAGTGAAAACTATTGAGATAACCAGTGAGCATAATCTCCTGCACTTACTTAATGAGGGTACAATCCAAAATCAACAGGGAGAAATAGCTTACAGGTAAAATATATGTTTACAAAACAGAAAAATAAATCCCTTGAAAGAAGGGTTTGAGGTTGGGCCCGTGCTGAAAGGCTCAAGAGATTATGGCATGTACAAGTCTGTTTGCTAAGTAGGAATATGATTATCCATGCACAGAAGTTGTTTCCTGATTCTGACTCTTAGCCGCTGCCTAATATCCACGTAGACAAATGTTCAGCTTAGGCAGCTATGGCAAAGAGGTACTAAAAGTAATAAAAATATGTGGTTCATTTATTTTAAAAGGATTTGCTTGCCATTTTTGCCAGACTTGTTTGCTTTTTCTGCTACTTAGTCTTTGCTGAAGACAGTCTGTCTGGAAAAATAATGTCTGTGCAAATGATCTTAGAGAACTATAATTTCTCAGCAGAGTCAGTTTGGAGCAGATGGTCTCAGTGACATTTTAGAAGATAACAATGGGTGAGAGAAAGCTTCTAAGCAAGACCTGGAAATACTAGCATTAAAAAAAGCCAAAACAAAACCAAAAGCCGACAACAGACTTGTGGAGAAGGATACAAGAGATACAAGAAACCCAAGGTAAAAAGATGTCTATTGGGCCTGGGAATGACTGGGTGAAGGAAAATGGATGTGTGGAGTTCAGGACAGAAAACACACATCAGAAAAAAAAAAAAGTCAAAAAAAAGTCAAAAGATCCAGAAAGCTGGTCTCCAAGAAGTCCACCCACACAGGTGATAAAAGTTTCATCAATTACTAACTAATCTAACTTTGCTTTGGGAAGCTCCAAACTGTGTCTTAAATTAATTACAGGAAGGCTGAGAAATAGAATGCAGTAATTACAGTTTCTTCAGCTTTCTGAGCCCTTGCAACTGTTCATCACCTTGACAGAAAGGAATGGGTGACAACATGCAGGTAGGACATAAATAATAATGAGCTCTTCAACTTTGGTGGAAAACTAATAGTGAAGATTTAGCTCAAACAACAAAACAGCTGTCCCCAAAAATGCAAGTTATTGCAATCATAGCTCACATGTGGTTCTGACAATTCCATCACAATTTTTGGGGATGTCTGATTCCTAATAAATAAATGTTGAAAAATCTTGTGTTTACTGTTTCCTTTTCATTTTAGACTTCATTCACTCAGACATGTTATGCTCCCCACAAAAGGTTTGATAATTTTTATCTTAGTAGTTAACAATCATCTATATGAAACACAATATGTTTATAGATTTTTTTTTTTATTTCCATGCATTAAAATCTCAGGCTTTCCTTACAACAACAACAAAAAATCAGAAGAAAATCCATAATTAGTTTTTAAGCACAATTTTAAAGAAAAACCAAGAGGAATGATCATATAAACGTAACTTATAAAGTCAAGATTGAAAATAAAAGAAGTTGCCCCCATCTGAGCTAAAAGCTCTCTATGAACAGACTTAATTTTGCATTCATAAATTAGAGACGTGGCAACATATATCCAGATAAATATAGGTTTCTTTCAAGTTTATCTTTGAGATTTCAAGTTCCTAAAAGGCAAATCAAACTCTTCCACTACTAACTTTGTTCTACTCGTTGACAGGAAAATAAACATGTCACAACTTCTTCGTACAAATATCCTTTTGCTGGAACTTACGAAGTTTCTGTATATTTCTATTGTAAATTAAAGTCTTGCAGCACATAGAAAAGTAGAGGCAAATAGAATTATCTCTGCTGGGCAGCTTTGATCAACTGTCTCATAATTCAGCTGCCAAGTTCTACTAGAGTTAAGGTGCTTGGTTAATGACTGAGGTGAATTAGTCTGTGATCATCCCCGTACCAATTTCACATGCCTCTAATTCACCTCCCACCCTGGAAAAGACTACAGACCGGCAGCTTTCCCCTCACATCAGCAAGAATTACAAGAAAATCCACAAAATATCCTAAAGCATCACATCAAAATACCAGTTTTAAGTTAACAGATGTTTACCTCTGTTGAGATTCGTTTCCTGCAGGATCTCTGCATAGCTACCTCTCCATTTTTGTCATATTTGCCTCATTCTCAGCCTTTGCCTAAAAGCATTTTCCTAGAAACCAGTGGTGGTTTTGCATTCCTGGTAGGGAGGGACTCAAGCTGGAATGCAAGCACAACCTAAAAACCAAAGGACTCTGGTGGAGATCCTGGTTTGGGAATCAGGAGAGTCATCGTGCAGCGTTCCCAGCATGGTAAGACTGAGGTTAGGCTGCCACCACTCACCACCCCAGCCCGCTGTCACCAGTTGTGCCCCAAAAAGCTGTTTGCTCGAGGTTAGCAATGGGAGAGGCAAAGGGAGAAATGAAAACTCGTTTTTTTTTTTTCCCTTCATCTTGCATCTGGTGTAGTCATTACTGTTTGGACAAAGAAAGGTAATTCCACTCTGAGGTTCCGAAGTGCTTGTGCCGTAGACAACGGCAATAAACAACCTTTTGTAAGGAAAAATAGAGGATTTTCAAAAAGCCAGGCCACACAAAGCCTGCTGAAATTCAGTGGGAGATGGATAACAAAGCTGTCTGTTCTTTGAAATTCTCCTCTGGCAGAAATAATTTTGTCTGGATTTTTAGCATGAAAACAAACACATCTATTCCTTTACCTTTGCTTTTGTAGTGCTGTCCTTTTCCGAGTCATTAAGAAATGCATGTTGTCACACTAAGCAGACTCACAGCTTCTTAAACAATTCACCAAAAAGCCACTACACATTCTGAATTTTAAAAAGCAAATTTTCAGTAAGGAAAATAAAAAAAAAATATGAACAAGTAAAATCACTAGGGAAAAAAAATTACTCAGCCCCTAAACACATCTCTTATCATTCTGTTCACAAAGAAATCCATTATCTGCTACTATTTCTTCTGTGAGATGACTGTAATGAACACAACAAAAGCATGTGCAGGCTGTGCTCAAGAGTTAATTTCAAAACTACTACAAGAACCTGATGTTTGGCTACATCTTTATTTCATTTGCAGAAAATAAAGAAGCCTGAAGGAGCAGATGAGAATGCAAGTCTTCCATAAACATCTCAGTATGGGAAAACTGACATTTCTGTTACTGTGGGGTTTGGGTGTCGTTTTGGTTTTGTTTTTACTTTGCTACATGATCAGATTTCAAAAACTGAGAGCCTCTTTTCCATCACAACAACCACGCTGGCTTCAAGAGACTTCTCAATGATTTTTAGTTCTTTGCAATCCTTATCTCTTGATGGGAGCGGAGCTGCATCAGTGACTAAAAAGAAATAAAAGTTCTGCATTTTAAAACAGTTTTGCCTTTTCACATGTATCTTACCCACAATATATGATAAGACACTGGTCTTGGCAAAGCCCTGGATCACTATTTTTTAAAAATGAAAGAGAGAGAGCATCTGGCTCTCCTACTGTGCATTGCTGTTTTGCCCAGAGTCTTGTTTTGGCAGGTTCTTTTATTCTTATCCTGTTCAGGTTACTCTCTGGAACCATCCCTTTGAAACATGGTGATACCTTCCATGAAGAGATGAAGCAGAAGGATCACCAACATCATGAAAGGCATCATGAGAGAAAAAGACTCTCAGTGGGAAATATATCAATTCTGTCTGCTTGTGGAAGTGCATAATGTAGAACAGTCCTAATAATTTTTCGTTGTTAAAGGATCACAGTAATGTATTGCAGATACTGAATACCTGTTTGCATGACCAACAAAAAAAAAAAAAAAAAAAAGAAAAGAAATTTGGGAAAAAAAGGGAACTACCAGAAAAATGAGCACTGGAAAAGGAAAGCCTGCAATGTTCTATTTCCTGTGAAACAATCAGGGATCTCATCAAATCATTATTTCTTTGTATAGACTCCTCTGTGTGATCACTGCTAAAATATGGGACAAAGTATGTCCTCATATTAAACTGATATAGGCTGAACAACACTGAAAAAACAATTTTTTTTTTTTTTAATAAGGAACAGATGGACACCTTCTTCAAGCAGGTGTTGTGGGGGAAAAATTATTCACAGTCAGGCATCAAAGGCTAAAAATGGTCAAATTCAGATGCACGCCCTCCTGCTAAGTAGTGGTATCAGCATCTAGCCACTAACTGATATAAGAGAAGTGAGGTGAGAAGGCTCCTCCTGGTCAGCTCTCTGTGAGATATCAGCCATAATTGCAAATCTTCTAACTATGCTTCAGGGTGGTTTTTTTAATGTCCAAGTTTAATGCTAACAAGTAGAATTGCCAGAAAAAGTAAAGAAATAAAAAACGTGCAGCCTGAAAAAAAAAATTAAATTTATTTCTTTCAGGAGATTTACTTTTAGCACTAGGTGGCATTGCTCTAAATCTTTCAGTGCCTCTCTCCTGAGCTCTTTCCTGCATGGGTAATACCCTAACAGCTGGTGAAATACACAGCTTCACTGAGGTGGCACCAGCCATGCTGCTCAAAATGCGCGCAACGTGTCAGGCAATCTATACGAGGAGAGATTTTGTCCTGACTTTGGTCTCAACTCTTCTGTTTACTACTGTAGAAATAAACACAGTCAATAACCAGATGTTCAGCTTCTCCAGCTGAAAGGCTCAGCCTACCTCAAAGCTGCTATAAAACAACGCTAGCACACTCTGGTGTTCTTCCCCTTCACTGTCACCCTCAAAAATCTTTCTACCAGGGACTACACGGTGGGTTTATAGCTCATCTTCATGTGTTACACACCGCTGTAAGACCAGGGTTTTTTATCAATTCACTGCTCTACTGCTTTGACTCGTTGGCCTGTGGATTTTGAGAAATATTTTTTGAAGTTGTTTTCTTTTTTTTTTTTTTTTTTGACTAGCACTATTGAATTGTATGTGAAAGCCATTAATGAAAAATCCAGCAGCATAAGAGGAGTAAAAAGCATGGATCTCTAAATACAAATAAAGTTTTCAAGACTGTGGAACTTACACAAGCCCCTCAAACTTCCATTTTCAAACAACCTCAGCAAAATGTGTCCCTAATTAAATTTTGTAAACTCCTGAAATCTTTCTGACTTCACCAACCAAATCTTAGGTGCTGTGTCTGAGGCTTATGACCCAATGTGCAGCAGTACCATAACCCAAGGAGGGTTTAAAGCTTCAAGGAGATAAAGTTTAACCAAGTCCAGAAACACAATGCTGAAATTCCGTAGCCTGTAATCACCTAAAGCTTAGATTGGGCAAAAAGACTGTTTATGCACTTCATGTTCAGGAGTCACTAGAAAAATAACAAAGCAGGATCTAGGAAAAGTGATTAGAGCCTAGAACTCCTCACTCTCAGCTGAAGACCACAGGCACCAGATAAATCATGATTCATCCAGTTTCACCTTTTCAAGAGGACAAGTGAGGACATTCAGCCCCTCACATAAGAAACTCATGCTCAGGACATCAGAACAGCACTGTGACCAGTGATGCTTCTCTTCCACAGATTTTATCCTGGGAATGAGGTGATTTGTAACTCTGAACATCACTGAGTTTTAGCAGAAATACATTCCAGCCTCTTTGAAACCATTTTTGAGCAAAGACAGAGTGCTGTTCAGTAGAGGAAAACAAGACAGTTAAAAAAAAAAAAAAAAAAAAAAAAAAAAAAAAAAAAAAAAAAAAAAAAAAAAAAAGTAGTTATTTTCACTTTCAATGCCCCATGGAGCCAAGTTTGGAAAGTGAAAGGATTTATATAAAAGAACCTTTATCTCCTTTACGTTCCACCTCATGTGCCCTCTCATGCCAACAAGCATGCATACAAGCAACCCCAGCTCTGAGGAGCAAGACACATCCTCACAGAAGGAGGTCAAGGAGTCTTTCCCCACTGTCCCATCCCATAGAGCCTGAGCTTCATTCACAGGTTCTCCAACAATTGCCTCGAGTCCTTGTAACTGGGCAGGTGGAACCATTCAATCAGATTGGTAACACTCATCCTCCCAAAGCACTTGAGCTCTGGGGATAGAAACCGCTCAGCGCTAATGGTAATTATCTTCTTTATTCTACAAAAGCCTTGAATACATACTGGGATTAAAAAAAAAAAAAAAAAAAGAGAGAATAATGTTTCAGCTCTTTAATTGAATCAGTTTAGACAAAAACCAGTGAATTTCCCTTGTTCTGGCTGTCATGAGAATGTATGTTAATCAGTTGCTGAACCCTTTAAGAAGGAGCAGCTCGAGGTGCATGGCACGTGCCAGTGTGCTCCTTGCCTGACAGACACTACCACGTCCTGGTACAACTCTCCTCCTTCTCTTCCTTCTTTACTGAAACAAATTCCTTGATAGGTACACAACTGGGAAACAGCCCCTCCTTCATAAAGGGTAAAGGGGTTTATTTGTTTGGGGATTTTTTGTTGTTGTTGTTGTTTTTCCACTTTTCACATCCATCTAATCACATAAATGACAGCCACCATGAGATTATCATATCATTTTCACTCCTGCTACCTTGCAAGTACCGTTTCTTCCTGAAGTGGCCCAGTGCAGATGGACCAGTACATTCATTTGTTCATACTTTGAAAATCACACATTGAATCACTGTGGTTAAGAGGTGACTATCACAGCTGTATAGACGTGGGTTGAGTGCACCCATTATACCATTGGGGAACTATTAAGCGGTCTGTTAATAATCTTAAAACTAAAACATTGTTTGCTAGTAATATATTAGTCATCTTCATAAAAGTATCCACATGTCCATGATAAATGATGGTCCTGACAAAAGGATTTTAAAAAGAAAAACTTTGTGGTGATTGCATACCCTCAAAGGGAAGTGGTTAAGCACATGAATTCAGAGACTGAATTCCCTCAATTCCAGTGTGATATTCACCTACACATACATAAATTAGGGATGTCTAATTTAGTCAGGCACTCAGTATTGAAACACTTGCACTGACGTTTATGAGGAAACACAAAGTGCCACATTGGTTCTCTGCAGAAGCAACTCACTGGAGTCTGCAAGGATTCTAAATTTTTTTTTTTTTTTTTTTTTTTTTGGCAGAGAAACAATCTCTTCCTTCTCAAGAACAGAGTATTCTTATTTACCCTTGACTTCTTCAGCTGCCTGTTTGAGGTCTGGCATTTCTCTTCTCAGGAAGCGATTCTCTTTGTTTCAGTAGCATCCCTCATGAGTCCCAACAGGGCTGAGCACTGAAAGGAAAGGTCACCAGCAAAACAAAGCAGGAGTGGGCTATGAGCTGGCACTCACAACAGCAGGAGAAGGATATTTTTTTGTGACTACAGGCACATGGGCTTATTGCAGCTTTCTTGACCTCCAAGGATTTGGCTAAGATGTCAGATCTGAATTTCTTTTATTGAACGTACAAAGGGAAGCCATGCAAATGCTAGGAGGGAGAATGACTTCTGGAAAGAAGGCATAAGAATATCATACTGAACTACTCATGTCTAAAGGAAATTATATCTTAGAATCAGTGTTTGTTGCAAGGTTAAAGAGCACCTGAAATTGAAGTACTTATCTATTTTTCCGCTGGTAGTCATTGGTAATTGTTAGTTATATAACATTTCTGACAAAAACAAGCTTTCTCTGTAGTCAAGAGTTTAACTAGTTGCACTGGGAATATTTGGAATAACAAATAATTCTAGTCACTGAGATTCAAGAAAGATTAAAATTGCTGCAGGTATTAAAAAACAAAACAAAACCAAACAATTAAGCCAGTCATGGGAACCAAGAGTCAGCCAAAACACTGCAAAGTCCAGCTGGGCTTTTTTCAATCAATCAAAACAGAAGAGAAGGGCTAGAGCTGCTCTGAAAATCTTGATCAGAGGATCACCCATCTAAGGGAAAGCACTGACAAAGAAGGGGCATTTAAGACTCGTCATATTATTGTTATAAAAACATATCCTTCTGGCAGGATTACACCTGTACCTTCTGTACTTTACCAGTTATGACTAATTAAACCAAGCACAACTGAGGGAAAAATAATACAAAAAATTTATGGCAAGAGTATCTTGACCTGATCTTCTCTACAAAACAGTACAGGAGTCCTTGATCCAAACATGACAGCTCAGGTTCCAGTTGTACCTTTCTCTTTGGGAAAGGATGGAGGTCTCAGATCCTCCCTAAAGAAGAAATTGAGCTGCAGCTCTCCTTCTGAACTGCCTGTGATCAGTCAGGATCCATGTGCTGGTCTTTTTCCCCGAGCCCAGGGGTGTCTGGAAGATGCAATGGTTTTAAGGGCTCAAGAAGTTTCAGCCCTGCTCCCATTTGGATGTGGCAAGAGTAATTACACCCAGTTGGCCCCTGCATGCTGCCCAGGAAAATGCAGAGATGGAATTAATTAAGAAAAAGTGGCAAAGCTGCCCGAAGAAAAAAAAATGTATGAGACTGAGAGAAAGGAAAAGTGAGGAGAGAAGCAATGGGAATGGCAGGAGAAAATGGAGGCAAAGAAGTGAAAGATTGATAAAGCAGTGAAAATTTAGAAAAGAAAAATGTTTGGAAATAGACAGATAAAGAAGAGATGGGGCCAAACTATGTGCAAAGCCCATGAGAGAAAGCCAGTGTGAGAAACTGCTATGGGAGATTTAAAAACCGAGCAAATGTGTGAACAAGATGCATATTTCTGTCATGGCAAACGAGAAGCCTCCTTTTTTCCTCCCTCCAGGCAGTTTCCCAGAGATAGTTTCCATTTCTGGTACAGCTGCCCAGCGTTCATCTCCCTGTGAACATCTCCTAAGAGTGTACATCTCTTTATCTATTGATCCTAATGTTTGACATAGTATCCTGCAAAGCAACCAACACCAGCTCTAAATAATCAGCTAATGCAGTCTCTGTACATCTGTGAGGGCTGGAATGCAGCACCTTTTCAGCACAGCATCATCACAGGATGCCCTTAAGACTCTGCAAACAAATCCAACCGGAGAACAGTTATTAATTTATCATGCAGCTTCCTGGAGACACAGTAAGGTTCAATTCACCTACTGGATTCACCACTCAAATTCCTGAGAGGTCACTTGAATTACATTTAGTCTTTGCTGGAATACGAAAAGGTTGAGGTGTGAAATGCCTCCATCCCTTAAAATAAAATGAAATTATTTCATTCCCAGAAAAGCAAAGGTGCTGCTTCAGCTCCGTCAGACAACACAACTTCTGCTGAAGTCAACAGAAATGCCACTGATGCAATGGAGGCAGAACAGATTGCAATTCTGCACTGTATTTATTTGGTAGTAGTCATCTCAGACACGCAGACTGTGCCCCAGAGTGTGCTTGCACACAGACCTGGCTGCTTATGTGAACAGAATCTGGCAGTAGCTGTCTTAGGTATAAAGCTGCAAATTTACTATTCATAAGCTTTCAACACTTATTTGCTTCTGGCATCCAAAAGTTGTCAAAAAACAGAGAAAAACTATACCTTCTTTTGTGAAATTATAGAATAGTGGTAGTCCTCCCAGCTGGAGAGCTGTAAAAAGATGCTCACTGTTAGACATATTCTTTCTGACTGTATTTTTGCAGGAAGAAATCAGTGCCAGTATGTATAATTCAAGATGGTAGTTGAAAACAGGTTGGGTGGGGGTTTTTTTAAACACACAGGAGAACAGAGCTTCTTTTACAAGAGAAGCTGTCCCTATCTCAAAAAACCCAAATTTCTTAAGGGTCCAAATCTTTCCTGGGGTATCTGCAACCCCAGGTATGTGTATTTGTGCTCTCTTCTAGCAGTCATCCCTCTCTCATGCTGTTCCATCAGTAGGGGAGCACCGCCCAAACTCGGGTGTCCCTTCCTAGTAAACCTTTATTCTAGTGCAGCTTTAGTCACTAATCTGTTAATACTTTGTTAATTTGTTACTCAGGATTACAGAGACCCCCAAGCCACAACCATCACTGCCCAATACACGCTCTGCTGCTTCTATTTGAAGGGCTACTAGAGCACATTGCCAAAACAGCTGTCTGAAATGGAGAGAGCGTTGAGACATACCTGCAGATGCTAATGGCACAGTATTCCCTGGCTCTTCCTGGGGCTGAGATAGAATCACTGATGTCCTTATCCATGGACATAACAAAAAACTAAAGACTTTTGTTTCTTTTGTTGCCGTTTTTGCAACAGAACTAACGCAGTGACAAGCAAAATTCATATGTGTACCTTACAAAAACAAACTTGTACCTTACAAGGTACATACATATGTTGCTTATAAAAATAAAAAAAAAATTATAAAAATAAAATTTCTAAAGTTTTAAAGCTTATATAGATAATTTCTGTCCTTCTCAGTTTGATAATCTCAATCATGAAAAACCTACAAAAAGTACTTTATAGAATTAGTTTCCCTAATGCACTATGGTAACTCAAGCAGCTTGTCTTTGCAGAGGACCAAGGATATCAGTGACAGCAAAAACTACCCTCTAAGCTCTATTTTTATGAGAACAATTTTAATTTAGAAACCAGAGCACATACTTCTGCAGAGATGGAACAGAAACAGTGGGCAGGTAAAGTCTTTTTACCTTGAAACACTCTGTCCTCATTTCAAAGTGATCTTACAGCTCACTTCCTTGACTCTTCCCCTCTGGCACTGCAGAGCAAAGGGCAGAGGTTTAAAAGCGCTATGTGTCCCAATGTTAACAGCAAGAAAACATCATAAGGATGGGATAAGGATGCTGTAAGTATTCATTAAGGTCCCAAAACAGATTAAATTTACCACTCATTTTGGCTGCAGGATTCCTTGCACTGTTCGTTTAAGCGTTAAACTGCACTTACATGTGCAACTAACGTTTAGGGCTTTGGGAAACCTTTCTCAGCAGAGATCCCCATGAGCAAGGAAGGAATCTGACTCCAGAACTCAAGGCACAGTCAAAGATAATCCCTGGAGGAGAGCTGGGACCACTAGTGGCTCCAGCACAGAGTGAACAGTGACCATGTGTCGCTGTCAGACATGTCACGCACCCACCACCATTAAGGTACTCTTTATATAAGAACGTTAATAACATGTGAAATGCTAGAAAAGAAGACGTAAAAATTCGTGTAAAGGAAAAAAAAAAAAAAAGCTGAAGCATTTCAGTAGCCTTTAGTATTTATTATTCAGTAGCCACAGAGTTTGAGGCTTTGCACGTAGCAGGAGGTATTTGACATTTTCCTCTTCAGAGATTAGCACTTCCAGGTATTGATTTAAACTAGGATTTATACCATGGCTACCATTTTTATGAAGGGCATAATAAGAAAGATTAGCAAGAAATTGCCAGGCACACCACCCCTAATCAGCTGCAAACTGTTTTCATCCGAAAGCTGCAGCTTTGTCAATAAAAGCAAAATGTTCATTACTAACTGAGGTAGCAGGAAAAGAGAATTCAGCCCAGTTTTGAATACAAATAGCCACTGAGAAAGGGTACCATAAGAGAGCTTTTTATCTTTTCTTTTTAACCTGGGATAGAATCATGATTCACACTCATCTTAAACATTATTATCTGGTTTGAAGTTCCTTCTCAAGCTCCAAGTTCTCCCCACACCCTTGAAAGGACATGGGGTCCCATCTGAGCATTTCAGAAGGCTGCCAGGCAAACGTCTCATACCCAAGTCCCTTGCTGGACACAATCTCAAGTGATGTACATCCCTTTTTTAGCCCATGAGTCTTCCCCTTGGAAAAAATAGACATTTAAAACCACAATATATAGGGAAAAAAATCCTGTGCAGGTCTGTGCCAATGCAACCTGAGGACTGAATACATAATTAAGAAAGATTTTCGTTTGCACAATTAGAAATGAAAGCCTTGGCTCCTTCTGATTTTCAGAAAGAGTTCAGCACATACTTTGTTCTCAGTGAAATTTCCCAGGTGCTTTTCAACATGCCTTGCCCATCTAATCAGTTCTTAAAAATCCTAATTTTGTCTACTTGGCAGTTGTGGAAACATTTGCTACAGCCAGGCATATTTTAATAATGAAGAATAAAAATTGAAGGGAAAAATCACTACATTTCTGCCTCTCTCCTAGTTACCCAAGCCCTAAATTAAAAGCAGGAAAACAGATGCCTCATTCACTGCTCAGCTCTGCTTGGAAATCGGTTACCTGCACCATAAGATTTAAATTATTATTAGTTACAAAGCACCAGAGGTTCCTGCCACTGAATAAAACGGATTAATATTACAAGAATTATATTTTTCTTGATAAAGTTCAATTGGCACAGCATTATTTCAATGGTGCCATGATAAGATAAAGCTGTTTCTGTTAAGGTTAGGTTCAGGCAACAAGTAGAGCAGGTTTTCTTCACTTTCTGCCTTCTTAGGTGAGGCACAGCGCTAAGTCCCTGTGAGGCTCAACTGATGTCCTGAATGCCAAAACCTTTGGATCTCTCTTCTGCTCTGTCTACAACCAATAAAAAAATCACAACTGACCAGTTAAGGGAAAAAAAAAAAATTGAAGCAGCTGTCTCTCACTCAATACTATCTTTTGAGTTCATGTTATTGATACAGAGATAATTGAAAATCCATGTGTTGTAAAAGGAAAGCGATGGAGCCAAGAGAGCAGGGGAGCTGTCCATGGTGCTCAGGGATCGTCATGGGTGTAGACACCTGTCTGCACTTCTGCAGTGTCTCCAAAGCTGTTCCTCCTGCAAGCGGCCAGCTTTGGAGCTACATTTCCTCTCATCCTGCGGGGAAAGGTCACAGAGGCCAGGCTATGCTGGGCTATTTCTGTCACAGAAATTGAAGAGTAAGAAAAGAAGAAAGGCTGGGACAGAGACCTGGAGCCTTAGTGGGCTGCTTCAGAGGGAATCACAGAGGTGAGGCACAGTCACACCTGTCTCCTACCCCAAACAGCAGTTTTGCCCCTTGGAACAGCAGCGACCAGCTTGACTTCTGTCACGGTTTCACCTCAGCCAGCAGCTAAGCCCCAGGCAGCTCACTGCCCCACCAGCAAGGTCAGGGAGAGCAGGGAAAGGTAAAAGCTGGAAAACTCATGGGTTGGGATAAAGAGAGTTTAACAGGGAAAGCAGAAGCTGCATATGCAAACAAAGCAAAACAAGGAATTAATTCAGTGCTTCCCACGGACAGGCAGGTGTTTGGCTGCCTCCATCACATGTAACATTTCTTTGGGTAGACAAAGGTCATCACTCCAAACATCCCATTCTTCCTCCTTCTTTCCTCCACTTTATGTACTGAGCACGATGCCATACAGCATGGAAAGTCCCTTTTGGCTCTGTGTAAGCCCTGCTCAGCAATAACTAAGCCATTTTTACGTTATCAGCCCTGTGTTCAGCAAAAAATCCGAAACACAGCCCTACACCAGCCACTGTGAAGAAAATTAACTCTATCCCAGTCAAAGCCAGCACAACTTCCTAAGCCTCTAGGCTAAAAGTAAACAGGGGGAACACTTTTCTCTATGGGGGTTTTTAAATTCTGTCTATAGAAGTTTTCTCCAGTTTCTCCAGCATCTATAGTTTAGGGGAATCTCCAGTGGGAAGTACTCAAAGGAATAATGTCAAAATGCAGCACACCTCCATAGCCCACTGGGGCAAATTTTTGGTGTCTGAGGATCTGCCCCTGACTGCTTCTCTCATTTCTCTGCTACTCGATCTATATTCAAAATGTTATCAGAGGCTTATCTTATGAAATATTAATACTCTTCTCATCCAGTGCTAAGGCATGGCAACACAGGAAATCAGCTAAGTAATTCAACTGTCACTCACAGCTCCCTGAAATGGTCCTGGCAATAATAAATGTTGTCAGATATGCTTCTGGCTGATGCATTTAAAAGAGCATCCAGCAAACATGAGACTTGGCTCTCGGTACACAATGTGTCTAACAAAATTGCAATGATCCAATCAACCAGCCAGGAAATAATTTTAGCTCTTTTATAAACATCTCTTTTTAAGCAGGGATACACAGCCATCTCAGAGAGAACTCAATAAGCATTATTAACATTAAATAAAGTGTAACTCAACATAATTGTCAAAGTAGAAAATTAAGACTATTTGTGCCCAAAGAAAACAAAAAACTTCTGGAAGAGGATGAACAATAAAAACCCCAAAACCATATTTTTTGTTTATTGTAGAAGGGTTGTACTGTTATAGCTAGACCACAAATTAAAATACTATTTTTAAAGCATTTTAATATTTAAAGTATTTTAAAGGACTTTGAAAACAGGCTAATACAGCAAACCAGCCAGACCATAAACCCTCTACAGACTTTATCTACTGACACCTTACTCATCACCCACTAGTGGGGTAGAATGTGAATGTGCCTGCACTCCTGATTTCTTACATTTTTCGGTCAGACAGTGTTAAGAGATGGAAAACAACACTTTTCCAAAGGCCAAGCTGTAGCAAAATTGTCAGCCCTCAGTGTTTTACAGTACTTTAGAAATCATCCTTGCCTTTGCCTTGCCCACTCACAGAACTGTTGCCTGTCACCTGGGATAAACTACATGTTTTTACTCGCTTGACAGAAGCATTTACTCAGGGCTGAAAACCAAAACCCCCAAGTCATGAAAACAGGGAGTCTAATAAGGGAGAAGTTGAAGTTGTAGTTTTCATTACAGCCGGCCAGAAATATTTAAGGAAAAAAAAAAATTTCCTCACAAAATTGAAAGATCAAATAAGTCTGGGGTTAGGAAGGGGAAATGCTCCACCTCTGCACAGCAGCATGCTATGAAACAGAAAGGAAAATCGGACAGCATTCTGAGGAACTACGGGAAACACCCAGAAGGATCCCAAAAATAACTGCTCCTTGAGTCCTCACTCTCTAATAGCCAGTTACCACTACTGACACCAATGAATTCTCCACAAGCAGAAGCCACCCAAACATTTTGAATCTCGAGCATAGCACAAATCTCTTCCAGAACTGACAGTTTTGGGGTTTTTTTCCCTGAAATAGGAGAGGTTGAAAGAGCTATTCCATCTTGAGTATCTAGAAAGCATCTGAATGTCATCTTTCTACCCCACAGGACTGCAGTTACGGAGCCATCCCGAGAGGGAGAATTCACACATGCCAACACTTCTCACATACAGTTGTGTATTTACCAAATCTTGTCAAATACACATATATCTCCTATTTCCCCTTTCCTCAGGAAAGATACAACACCAATATTTTTCTTGTGCCCTGCTCCTACCACAGGGAGTGTGCTGAGCAGTGCCACTTCCACATCCTTCCTGCAGCATTCTACTGCCTTTTCCAATCTCATTTAAAATGTCCTCAGGTTAAAGTTTCTCGAGTTTCCCTTCTCATATATGCTCCTTCCAGGAATGGAGGACTATACTTCAGTGTTTACATTTCAATTACTGCCCTCCATCAGTTCATTCTGCGTGCCCTCTGCTCTTTGATGAAAATACACTTTGTTTTCCTGTTGTGCGCAACAACTTTTAGCTGATATAACCCTAGACCAGAGAAGCCATTAATGAGGCATTAATTTATTGTGCTGCTAGAGTTATAGCTCCTGGCTGGGCAAACTAAAAGGTCCTCTGTCACAGGAACAGGTTTGTTACACTCAACTGTGTGTCTTACACTGAGTCATCAAAGCATTTGATGTCTCTGAACAACATCAAAATATCCAAGTCAAGCAGGAAAGGCTAACAAAAAAAATCAAAAAGCTGGATACTGGCTCACACTGCCTCATATGATTAAAGAGAATTAGAGATTGAGCAAAAAAAAAGCCCCCTAGGGTCTGTGACATTGATGTTGTGCAGAAATGCATACCTAGGGAGATGCTCAAACTGCTTCCACTTGGGTCTCTTGTGTCTTTCTCGCTATGGGAGACAAAGCAATTAACCTGCAGCCTATTAACCTTGGCCAGCCCAAGAAAGGAAGAAAGAGATAAGCAGGAAGTTGATCAAACCTGAAATTTATGACATCTGAGGTTTGTCAAGGGAGGCAGCTTGAGCAGAGCAAGTTTTAAGGCAAAGCACAAGGCTGAGAACCAGGACAATGGGATTTTACTCCTAACCTGGTCCATGGAGAGAAAAATTTTATTTTCCTATTCCCTTACTTATCTCTTTGTCTGCTCTATCAGCTTAAACAAAAATGCCTTGTGTGCATTGGCAAATTGGCACCCTGTGCCAATGAATAAGACCAGATAGTGCAGCATGCTATAAATAAGATAAATATCAAAATTGTACTTGTTTGGGAGGTCACTTCACACATTGGGTCAGAGGAGTCATTCCTGCCATGCTTCACAATAAAAGCCATCCCACAGGAAGTTTCCTTTCTTGCTGTGTTGGCCAGAGCAGACCTGATTGAGAGGAAATCCACAATTTCAATCCTTCCTTTATTTAAACAGAAAACCCAATCACCTGTAAAATATCTCATTAAAACACATTCAGTTTAAATGAAAGATTCTACTCTTGCACAAGCTCTCCAATCCTAATACCGGATTTGGTCTATTCTGAACAAAAAGGATATCTTCAAACAATATTGAGAAACTTTTAAAGGAGAAGGGCTGGGAATATCTCCAAGTAGGTTTTCCAGTTACTAAAGTTCTTCCCCAAATAAGGCCTACACCAGAGCAAAGTCTTGCTTAAAATATAACTTTTCATTTCTTCTTCAATAGAGGCAGAAATGATTCAATGAAGTGAAGGGACAAAGAGCAGCTAAGGAGTAGCCCCTCACGCTGTCTGTAGTGAGCACAAAACACATTTAGAAACCCTTTGACTCTCTCCTGCAGTGCCTCAAGGGGAAATAGAGCTCAGAAAACCCCTTTTTTCAATAAAAACTTTTATCCAGGAAATAGTACAGTGAGCAAGCCTGAACATAACGTTATCTCCTAGTACTGGCAGGCTAAGTTTGCCATAAGTAGCCTTAGAAATCTCTTAGAATTTGATAAATCATTAAGAAAGTCCAGTGAAGATGCATATTAGGTTATTGCAGGCACATGCATCAATATCTGTTTAAAAACACACACCACTGTTAATTCTTGTCAGTTTTTTGAGAATGCCAAAGGAAAAAAATGGAACATCCCTGTTTAATATGTTAATCAGGGGAGAGGTTATCACCATAAAAAAGACCTGCACTTCTTACACACACCTCTTCTTTTAGACCTGGCTCGTTTCTTGACACGCCACAAAATGGTAAGTCAATACATTTTAGATGAAAGTTGATGCCCACATTACCAAAGTGAATTAAACTACAAAGAAAAACAAGACCAGCTAAAAGTATGGGTTGAAAAATATGCAAAAGCACATTAAACAATTCACCCAGGTCATTAACAATCTTGTGACATTGTTAGTGGAAAACTGAATTACAGACTCCAAGCACATTCTCTCTCTCAACTCTAAGCCTGGATATATCACCAGAGCAGAACACGTTGAATTTAAAGCTAATCTGATCTAGGCTTTGCTATCCCTCTCTGAGGGCTAAGAATTCTGTGACATTTGGAAATGGCAGCAAGTTACACACCGTGCATTTTTCAGTAGTATTTATTTCAAATTGGTGTCATTACCAATAACACTACTCGAGGAGATCTTTGCCTGGCCTGGTTTGTTATTTTTTTTTTCTTTACAAATGATTGTATAGCATAAAACTCTGACTAGCATACATTTATGAACCTGAGTGTCAAGTGTGCTGCTATTTTCACAGGAAAATTGCCATTGCAAAATCACCCCAGCACATGTCTTTATGTCACTTACCTTCGCAAGACAATTGGTTTCATGGAGAGAACATCAGCAGCTGCATTATCATATAATGCGAGGATTGTGATGGATAAATAATAAAAACCAGATCTGTTTGTGAGAAGAAAGAGACTGAAAGAAATTAATCTTTGCAGCTCCTCTTCAGAATATCAAATCTGGCTCATGAAAGATCTTACAGCTGCACACACAGACAGCATTCGTTTTAATGAGGCCATGTATATGCACCCAAAAGCTCTAGAAGAGGGAGTTTTACCTTGTAGTTTTGAGAATTTGGTGTTCAGCCCAAAAGTCATTTAAAATGCTACCATTTTTTATTCATACCTTTGTTTTATTCAAACAGCAGACATAGCATAACCTGCAGAGAGAAAAAGAAAATTAATTACTCTAAATACACTTAAAGCCAATTAAAATGCAGCATTACCTAAACTATACGTATTTCATAGGCAACAAAAAAACCTCTTTTCAACATATCCTATGGAAAAAAATATTTCAGTTCCTTGCCCTTACTCTGAGGGTTCGGCCTAAATTGCTGCCATCCTTAAAAGCTGTCAGCTCTAAAAAGCAGAAGAATACTTCAGAAAACAAATAACTGGATATCTTGAGATAATCAAGAAATTTAACAATGACCCTTCTCCTCTGTTCATTGTGGACTCATCTTTTCTGCCAAGGATTCATTTCAGTCTATCGATTTCTTGTTAGCCATCAATCCTGCTTAAGTATTTCTAGCTAAAAACAACCAAAACACTGATTTGACACTGAACAAATCCACCTAACGAAGCTTGCATGAAATTGAACTTATTTATCCTTTTGTTTACTGAACCATGAGCAGTGGCTTTCCCTGGCCACATAAGATTTTAGCTATTATTCTAAGCAAGTGAAATCAAAATAGAAGCAGCCATTTAAAGATAATGCTACTGTATAATTCTTATTTCCAGTTCTTTCTATGCATGTAAGCGTAAGTTGTGTAAATTCTTCATGATACTCCAATCAAACCGAATTAAAATGCTTTTCAAATATGATTTTGTGCTATATTAGCTTGTCTCATTAAAAACTTAGACAGGGGGAAACAACCTTGTGACTATGAGGTAAAATAGTGCTCACACTACTTTTTGAGAGCCAGGCAGATTCTTTGTACTCTCACATTGCTTGTTTTTGCAAATGAAAGAAAATAGTGATCGGAATTCAATACGTGTATTTAGAACCTCCAAAGCAGAACTTACAAGAAATAATAAGGTATCAAGCTAGCCTAACAAAAGTCTCTCATGCCCTAAACACAGCAGCACTTCATGCAGCTGAAGGTGCCAAAATGATCCTTCTGTACAATAGCTGGTTAATGGGACAGTTTTGATAACAGAACAAAGGGAATTAAAAATAATTATCACCTCCAGGAAGATGTTTCTTTTATATCACCACTTAACCTGATTACGAGGACGTGCAGTAGCTTTGCAAACCCTGGTGATCTGAAGCACTGCTCTGCACAAACAGCTTTTTCATTTCCTCGCTAAGGGAGCCTAGTAATTATTCCAGGGCTCCTTTTCATTCCTTCGTTGGCATTGTGATAGTACTAAAAATCCGTGGAAGCTTCCAGCATGTGAGTTTTCACATTGCTACAGCAAATCCCATGTCAATTCAAACACAGCAAGTTCCTCAAAGCTATGTGTGGTCCCTACCAGGAAGGATTTGAGGTGCAAGATTCCTGAGAGAGATCACTCAGTGGCTGTGGAGGAGCAGCAGGACAGGCAGGATTGTCCTTGCAAAGGCAATCAGGAATGATACACATTCACACAAAACAACTTGAAACTATGTGTGAGAGAATGAACCACAGAAGTCTTTTTTTGTGTCCAGATAAAGAACCTCAGAGTCAGCAGTGCTTCCCCTGATCCTCAGGACCACAGCAAGCAACTGCACACATGCTTTGTAGGGGAAATTTGCTGCTTCAATCATGGTTATATCAAGAAGGAAAGGAGGCAGAGCATCCGGTAGGGAAGTGAACCAGGGCTCTGAGGAGCAGGAGCACTTGGATCCTCTTTTATTTTAATTAACTCCTACACAAGAATAACACAATATACTAACTTCTTTCAATCCTCTTGGTACTGTATCTAAAGTGGTTATGCCATGCTGCCATTCCACCCCAGGAATTTCCAGTTCTCTGTTTCAAATGTCACAGCTGAGTCAAGAGCCATCATCAGAAGAAGCTGGAACAGGAGAATGAGTATGCACCTGTAGAAAATTTGCACTAAGTGATCCTCTGTGCCCATTCTCTGATCAAAACCATTTCCCATCTTACCGTTTAGCCCTCAGGGCTAACATGACCCAGAAAACTGTCAGTTTCATAACAAAATATTTTTGAATAAAATTCTCTTCCCAGATTCAACAATCTCCATCGACCCATGATGTAATGGCGACAGAGCTGGTAGGTAAGCAACATCCTATTTTTGAGGAAATTTTTAAGCACAAATGTTTATCCATAATTTAACTGGGTGCTCCTAAGGTAGTTTCAAATTTTCTTGCCTTTTTCAGCCCTAAATTGTAGCGAAGGAAATGTCTCAATAGAAATTGTCAGATGAAAAGTTGCAGCTTGAATGGCAGCAATACCGCTTTGGTTTGTTAAGCAGGACAACAGACATGGCAAGGACTTGGAGCTAAAGGGCTGAGAGCTCTGTCATCAAATTGATTGCCCAAAAAAATATACTGATATTCTGATGGCTCCAAGTCAGACTGTCCTTTCCTCTGTTTCTCCCAATTTCTCTGGTATGGGCAGAGAGGCACACAAGACCCCTGGATTTTGGAGAAAAGTCATTGAAGAACAATGCCATTGCTTTAGTTCAACTAGAGAGAGAAGGGTGGACCAGCAAACTGAAAAGAGTCATTTGAGGCACTCTCACCCTTCCCCACCAATGGTTGCTGGTTTATCTGGTCATTTCCATCTTTGTTATGGCCTCTAAATAACCTGATAATGAATCTCCTCCAAGAGCAATACAGACTAGAGCAGAAGTTCAGAAAAAAGTGCCTGAAATTGAATAGCACAGAGCTGGGCTTTTCTCTCTGCACAGTGCTGCTCTCAACCCTTCCCTGACCTCAAGCAGTTGTGTGTGTCACTGCCACATTCTCTGTCTGCAGAGGCAGCTGCAAGCAGGATCACAATAGCATAACAAGGGGGAGATCTCACTCCATCATCAGCACAGAGCTGACCACCTGCCCCTCACTCAGCTCCTCTTGGCACCGTATCTGAGTTTGCTCCAAGTGGTAGCAGTATGCCAAGGCTTTTAAGCCCAGTGTTGAGCAGGACTTAAAAAATCTCGCTTTTCTCAGAAGGTAGGAAATCAGCTCATGGAAGGGAGGTTACACCTCTCCATGCTGAGCTCTTGGTAGGTTGAGCACATTTTGTGGAGCAGCAGTGCCAAAGGTCTGGTCCAATTCTCGTCAAGTTGCGTTCTGACCTTGTCAGTTTAAATCAGTGTTTCTGTGCTATTTCCCTTTTTGTAATTTTCCAATTAAATTAGAGTTCTTGGACTTGGAATGTCTCGGAAGATACTTGTGTGGAGTTAATTCCTCCCGACAGTTTGCCTTCAAACCAGAAGAGAAAGGCATAGATCAGTTGGGCAATGGTCAGAAGCCTAGAAGACAGGACCTGGGGGAGTATATACAATGAGTGCGCAGTTTAAAGAGAAACCATCTGAAAAAAAAATGAGATTAAAAAAAACATTCAAAACAAAAGCGGAATTGCCACAAGGAGAGGGAGAATCAAATGGAAAACTTAGCAAATCTTGCTCAAGCCTCTGGCTGTGATTGTTGCTGGAGGCAGACTGCAGTGTTAGACGATGAGAGCATTTCTTGCAATCCTGTATGTTGTTCTCCACACCCATAGTGAGTAAAGACAGAATGGTGAGGCTTAAATCTACATAAATGAAAAACCAAGTTACCTCTGAAGAAAAGCAGAGCCAAAAGTCTCTCTATCAAAAAAGTACAATGATTCTTCTAGCTAAACAGTCAATGGAAAGACAGGATTGCCATCAAAGGAAATTTTTTCAGAAGAATTTTTTGTCAGGGTACGACACAAATGCTGCCTTTAGAGAGAAAAATGGACTGGATGACTACCAGGCCTTCTCTCATCTTATTGCATGGGGATTTAATCTTGAAAGGCTGTCCGCCCACCACTCTCCCTGCATAAAAGGTCTCTGGATTGGTTTGAGAGGTCTGAACTAACTAGAAACCATCTGGTTGGAGCATACCTATCATGCTAAAGCATTATTTCTCTGAGGTAAAAACCAAAATAAAAGAGGTAAGGAAGAGCCTGTCTACCCAAGGCTGCTACTGGGTCAGCTACTGAGCACTAACAAACATACATCTGCCAACACACTCTGTGAACCTTCTCTGCCTGTTGAAAATATCTTTGCAGACTGGTTGCTAGGAGCTCTACTCCTTGACATTTACATGCTCGAGCGAAAACCTGCTGTTTAGCAAAACGTCACGGTAAATGTGTCAGGGGGTTGACGCTGGATAGAAGCCAGGTACCCATGAAAAAAATTATTCCCTCGTTCTCCTCTGCTATAGTTGAGCAGAGGAGGGGGAAAGAACAATTAAAAGGCTTATGGGGTGAAATAAGGAGTAGGAGAAAACACTCTAAGGAAAAACAGGCTCAAAACTTAAAAGATAGAAAGAAAAATTTATAAACAGGACTAAAAAGAAAATAATGAGAACTAAAAACCTTTAGAATACCTTCCCCTCCCCATCTCCCAGCCTTTCTTTCCTCCCCACTGACAGCACAGGAGGACAAAACATGGAGTTTTCAGCCAGTTTGTCACTTCCAAAATTTTTTCTTCAGTTGGCTTAGGGAGAGGAGTCTCTTTTGCTATGCCACGGGGTCTTTCTCGCAGGAGACAGTTCTCTGTGAACTTTTCTAACGTGGTTCTAGTTTTCACAAGAAGCAGTTCCACCCAGCCTGCTGTAACATGAGTCCCTCCCACGGGCAAAGCAGCCTTCCCACAACTGTTTTATCGTGGGCCATTTGGTTCATGGGGTGTAGCTTTTAAGGATGAGCTGTTCCAGCATAAAAGCAAGGATCCTCTTCCTCTATCTCTGAGAAGCAAGGGTTCTTTCTCTCTCTCTCTCTCTGTTTAAGCCTCTCACCAGATCACAGCTTCTCAGGATCCATCTGTTCCAGCACGATTACCTTTTTCTCCTGGGCTGTGGGTGAATTCTGTGTCCGCCCATGCACTTCACGAATTATAGGGAAACAATTTGCTTTATTATAGTCCTCACCAGGGCTCGCAGAAGTATCTCAGCCCTGACTCCCAAAGCAACTCCTTCTCCCACGTTTGCACTGACCTTAGTTGTCTCCATGCTGCTCTCTTCACCTCTCCCTTTTCTCTGATACAAGAGAGAATTGGTGTCCATAAGTTCATTTGTTTTCAAGTTCTATCAATTAAAAAGTTTTTTTTAGAGTTCTGGAATGCTGAAAGCTTGATCCTGGTCCAGGCTTCTTGGTGTTCGTAAGGTGACACACCATCTATTATTTTTAAAAGTGATGCATTTACCCTGAAATCCTATGGCTCAGGCTATAAATTAAGGAACTAACAAACTCAATTAATAATCTAACAAATTAACAGTCCTAGTAATGAAAACTTCCACATCAGTCATAATATCAACATTTTTTCTTTTCCATCTGCTATGAGAAGTTTATCAATACACATCTGACAACACACATTTTTAAGCAAGACAGAGAGCACTAGCAGGCATTCAAATTCCTCATGTAAATTTGTGTTAATCAGCGCTACAAACACTTAGCAGGGGAGGTCTGTTTCACAGCATCTAATGTTTATCCATGTTTGGGAGACTATTTTAAGAAAGCTGAAGTCAGAGTAAGGTTATTTCACAAACATTTCAGCGTGCTGTTTCTCACAAAGCCCGAGTGATTAGCACTGAAGGTTGAGCTAAAAATACAAAGTATAAGTTAAATTTCTACAAGTTATTCAAGACCATGTATTTAATAACTGAGTCTGATTGGGATGAAAAAAGATTTAGGATCCAACCTTGTGCTATGTTTTTTTCCTGCAGCTTTCAAAAGTAACGAGTAAAATTCAGTCGATTATATAATTGAAGACTGATAGTTTTGTCTATACAAAAATAGAATAAGAATGTAGCTCATGCTATGTTAAGGGATGTGCATTGTGTTTGGAAGGAGGAGAAATCTCTGTACATTTTTGGCGGAATCATCTAAAAACTTCCTTATTTACAGGGGAAGAATTCTAGATATTATGAGATACGCAACGCCCTGAAAATTAGCACTCGGACTTGAGAGAAATAAATCTGTTCAAAATTGTGCAATAGCCTCCCACAAATCAAGCACCATTTTAAGCACGCCTCAAACTTACTGGTAACCCTATTAACCAATGTGTTCTAATGCAGTCTTGGGGTGATTTTACGATGATACTCCATTCCCGATCATCTGCTTTATGCCCAGAATGGCTGTGTAGCTTTCAGGTGGATCTGAGAGAAGGGCAGAGCCTGGGAAACCTGGCATGGTTTCTGCTCAAAGACTCTCTCCGCGGTGTGCTTGTTGCAGCGCAGACTGGACACTATTTTGTTGCTTTGCTAGGTTAGTTTTTTGTGGCTTAAGCAAGAAGGGGGTTTTTTTACCATTCCCTGCCTTGGAAGCTGCAGCAGCAATTTTTTGGTGGCTTCTGTTTTTTTTCTTTCTTAAACTATTTGGCTTAGTTTTGGTCCAAAATCAGACAATTGCCAAGATGGATGACTGGGACCTGCAGGAGACTGGCAGAGGGGCAGCTCCAGCCAGGCTGAGACCTTGGGAAAAAACTGAACCAACAAGAGAAAGGACAACAAAATCTGCTGTGAGTATAAGACCAACACCAGAAATTCAACAGCTTCCCATCTGTTTTGCCCCAGCTGCTGAGCAAACTCCCTTCTTCCCTTCCCTGAGACAAAGGGGTCAACCACCATTTTGCCTTCCCTGCCAGCAGCCAGTCAAGTGTGTTTTCTTCCCCAGTCATTCTGGGGTTTCTTGGGTTTTTTCTGTTCTGCTGGAAGGGGGCTGGAGTGGGGAAAGGATGGAAGTGAGGGGGGGGGGTTAAGGTTCTCAAAGTTCAATATCTTGCATTTATTCAATTTTTTTCCCCCTCGTGGTGTGCGGGCACTTTGTTCTGTTAATAAACAGAGTTTTTTTCCTCCACTTTCACCCACTGGCATTCATTTTCCTCACTGGCAAAAGGGATTACACTGAAGTCCTTCTCTTCAGCGGAAGCATTGATTCCAGAGTGTTTTCTCCGAGGTTGTCTCTGAACTGAGACATTCACTGTAAAGGTGAGTACAATAAACCTTTCAGAGTCATGTCAAAACATCCCTTTCCGATGAAGCCCTTAAGGAGCTGAACTTCATAAGGGAAGTAAACATTTGGATGGTTACCAGATGATAAATTGTCTACACCTGGTGAGCTAATATCAACCAAACCCACCAGCTTATGGAACTGCAGGATGCCCATTGAGCTGGAAGTTCACCAGCCCATGCCCTGCCAACTCGAGTATGTCAGCTGTAGCACTGGGGTCTACAACCATTTGGGACCACCAGAGAGATCTCCAGGACAAAAAAAATATCACAGGTACAGGGGAGGCAAAATATGTTAATGATCTCAGGAAAATGATTGTCATATGCTGGGGCAATCAGTGAATGTATACTGTCTTTTACATACATAAACTGAAACTTCCCTGTACTCAGCATGCATGGATTTGGGAGGAGGTATTCCCCCATGCATGCAGCCAAAAAAAGAATGCCTGCTTCTTAACACTACCTTGATGTTCAGGGTTCTTTTTTTATTATTTTACCAAATTTTTTTTTGTAATAGATCACATTAAAAAAAAAAAAAAAAGCCACACAACAAATGCATCACTCCAATGCATTTCTCAGTGCAGCCCTCTGAAAATTAGCTCCATCATATGTGATAAGAGATCCATCTTTTAGAAAGTTAAACTTTCTGGAGTACTGATCCACCTACCATAACATCAAATCATAATGCTTAAAATATTCCTTCAGTACAACATCCCATGGAGGGTGGACACAACCTTCATTCCACCCATTGTAGCATAAATTGAATTGTTTAACTTATGCTCATGTTCCCTATTCCTGATGTTCCCTATACTGCAGACCACAAAGTTTTTAAAAATTGGGAATATGTTTCTCAAGTTTTGGTTTCTGCTTCAAGCAAAAGCCCTTCATTTATTCTGAGGGTAATTTATTAGGCATGCTGGCAAATTCCACTTTGGCATTTGCTGATAGAAAGAGACCTGGCATCTCTTATTCTGTGTGCAAACAGATTTCTTTAGCATAGCATTCCTCAGAAATAATTACCAGGTAGGGTTGCATCCCCCTGAGACGCTGTTACTGTCCAAGTTTTTAAAGTTATTGGAAAAGCCTCTACCCAAATTAAGGTGCAAAAACACCCACACTGCAATTGAAAGAGATTTCTTTTGATGAGGAAATTAGAAGTGAATGAAAACAAAGCATCCTGAGGCTTTTAATATAAAAACATTACCTTCAAAAATATTTTAGATGAGCTTGCCTCTCTTGGATAAACAGGTATTAGGGTAATATTTGTTGTTTTAAATAAACATTTCACAAAATGTTAGGAAAATATTTACTAACATTGTGTCCTGCCTAAGCAATTTATTTTTCTACTTCACTAAATTAAAGAATAGGTCAAATTACCAAAACCTAATTTGTAGCACTGAGATCACAGTGAGTAATCTCACTTAATGAAGCTGTAATCAATTGTCTGAGCAACTCCATTATTAGTTGTCCATTATTAATCCATCATTACATTATATATTTATGCACAATGAACACTTGACCATAGACAGTCTTCAAAGGCAAAATTTTCATATGCTGATTTATAGCTTCAGAGTTTTCTGGATTTCAGTTCAAACAATTTTTCACCTTTTAAAAACAAATGCATCTAAAGTGGACAGGAAGTGTTTTAGCAGTTGTTAGAGTTCTGACAGGAGAATTTGCTTGCTAGTGATAACTACAGCAGCTTCCTTCAGGACCACTTCTGCCTGTACCATTTTATAGTGATTATGAGACCATAGGATATAACCTGTTCTTTTAGAAGATCCCACTTGTGAGCTCCACTGTAAGCAACAGAGGAAATTTCAATGTCAGCAGTTAAAACATAGCCAATTAATAAAATAAAAACACAAACCAGAGGTCTCCACTGCTACCTCTGGAAGAGGCTCCTTTATTTTCACATGCCTCCTATGACACATCAGCAATAACTTTTAAGTCACTTTGACACTGGAGGAGCTTCTCAGATGTAAAATAGTTTGTGACATGTCAGTGCATTAAGAAAACCTGTAACATTTCTTTTCCTAGTACTGGAAGGCTGCAGTTCTGTCCTTATTGTTCATCAAGTACCTGTCATGCTTGTTTCACCTGGTGGCACCTTCAAGGACTGGAACCAGTCTGAGAATGCATCAAGTACCAAGACCTCCCCAGCACGAGCAACAAAATGCAAAGGCAAAAGATGCAGAAGTTCCTTTGCTCCAAAGCCTCCAGAACCACATTTTCTAGAGCTTGTGAGCCCTTCAGAGCCACCCTTTACCACTTCAGAACAGAAGTAATGGTTTGTTTTATGTATTAAGATGGATGGACAGAAGGATGGCCAAATAGCTTCTTTCATCAGTTTTGTCTCCGAAATATGCAATAATCTGGTCAAGGTCCAAAAAAAAAAAAAAAAAAAAAAAAAAGAGGTACAGCGGTCCCCTAGATCTATGGCAAGCTAATTAAGTATCTTTTTCCCATTAACCTCAGGCACAACAGGCAGTGCTTATTTCATGAGATGACGACTATCACAGAAGGCAGAGCCAAAGAAAACCTCAAATCAATTCAGAATCCTTCTGCGCAATGAAAAGCTGTTTCTTTTAAGGGGTGGGAAACTGCTTTGCACCTGCTGCTCTGGGTGGAAGTGGCACTTGTGTGAACTGACACAGCTACTACATAAAATAAGCCTAACTAAATCAGTGCGGCTGCATACTTGTATCTATCGATGCCAGTAACCACAACTAGCCCAAAGAAGTTGCAGTCAGATGTTAACCTAGTACAGTGGAAGATTATTTTTAAATTACATTATAATAAGAGATGTTAAAAACAAAAGCAGTGGTGATTAAGCGCCCTCTTAAGGGCATTAGGTACGAGTATCATTCCTTCAGTGCACTTTAAGTTCAATTCTGAACATCTCCTTACAGTAAAAATGGCAGCTACTAACATTTCTCCCCTTCACAATAGTCTAAAAGTGCTGTGTAATACTTTTAAAATATTACAGTCCCAGTCATTTCTACTTCTAAAGAGAATTATCAATCACTGGATATACTGAGTTGGCAAAAAGTTACATAAAACTATTCATTCCAGTGTATCAAATATTCACCTATTCCATTCCTCTTATGGGAATTAATACCACAATGTTTTTACCTATATGAGATAGGAGGGGAATAAGGAGAAGAAAAATAAATGCATAGGTTTAGTCTCTGGTTGCAGTAAACCAAAATAAGAATAAGAGAACTTCCTAATTATTCATATTTCAGACACAGTCATTTTCCTGATCACCCCTGCCTGTAAGGAAAAAAAATAATCAAAGTGCCCTTTTGAGATACTAATCAGTGTCAAAGAAACATGTCAGGCATGAAACTGGCTTTGGAAATTGTAGCAAGAAATCTATAGGTAAATACCTACGTAGCACTCTGAAAAAAGCTTGGCCTTGCCACGTGGGATGGTTTGGGAGAATTCCCACAAGTTTAGCTTGTTGTGACAGGACAGAGGAGTACCCTCACTTTTTCCCCAACACATGGTTACTGCAGGAAGCAGGTTTAGGTCTTTGCCACTTCAGAGCTCTCCCATGATCACACAGCGGCGCTTTCAGGCTCCAAATTCAACGTGCGGGCGATGAAGAATCTCCTCTCCTTTGGCAGGATATCCTAATAGCTATTTCCACACCTTAGGTCAGTGAGGTGAGTGCAGAGCTATTCCTAATGACATGCAAGGCTTTCTTTCTGTTCAGATTAGACACTCACACATAGGGTTTATCTTTACACAGTCTTGGAGGTGATACAGAGCGGTGGGGGAGGCTGTTGCAGGAAAGGAGTTCTTTCCATCCTGTGGCTGCAAGGAGAGAAATTGGGAAGTGCTAGCAGTAGAAGGGGCACTGATAGCTTTGCATCCTTTCTACCAGGAGGCTGTGACAGCTCTTAAATCACACTGGCACAAAAATTAGCACTCCAAGTCTCTTTGACTGCAAAAATCAAGTTCTCCACAAGTCTATTCCAGTTGTTCTAATATAAAGCAATACTGTTTAAAGTAAAAAGAGTATTAGCTGGTTTGTCTAGGACTGTACACCCAGATTCTTAATTTCATTCCCCAGGAAGAGCTAAAACTGGAAAGGCCTAAAGGAAGATAAAAATCCTTTTTATAGAGAACCAAGTAGAGTAATTTTGGAGAGCTAAAGTGTGCAGCTTGTGCCTTCACGAGGTAATCCACCACAGTTCTGTTAAGTACCTCTTAATAACAATGGATTCATTACCATCACAATCATAGTTATGTCCATTTCTCAGACAGATACACATTTTAGTGCTTTATTTCTAATTAAGTGTTGTACTTCCGAACCCAGCACTACCAACAGCCTACGTTTAGCTTTTTTACAATTACATTCATAAAGAAAATACTTTTAGGAGATGCAAGTGAAGACGTGAAAGGCAGCTGAAAAAGCAATGAGGTTGAGTGACTAATGGACAAGTTTTCTCTGAATTTATTCACTCCTATTCCTGCTCAATTTTTTTCTATAACATGACATTCCCTCTCACTCTCCCACTTTGTGCATTTGCATTTCACACACACAGGTCTGACCAACAGTGGCTGAGGAAGAGAAATACTATTATAGACCGTAAATGTGCAAACCTAACCTTTTCTCCAATCGGATGACGTCTGCTAAGATATTCAGAGACTCTTTTTTTATTTTCTCAGCTACAAGAATGTAAATCAGGATGAGTTTCTTCTGAGATGAGGAAAAATTTTGTTCTTCAGCCTCTATGCCTTCTGGTAGTTTATTGGCCAAAAGCACACACACATCCTTTTGCTCACAGGTGAGACACTTTTCTCTCTGGCATGTTGTCAGTAGGATCCAAGGTGAACTAGCACCTTTGATTAAGCTACTGGGCAGGATCCAGCAGACATTGATTGTAACAATTGATTTGTCCAGTCCTGGAATCACCAGCATGATGACCAGGAGCTGAACCACGGCTTGTTCTTACAGGTGGTGCAGCAGACCTCAATATTTCTGTGTAAGGAAACCTGTTCGTGAGGATTCGCATTCTTCAAGCCAGCTCTTAGAGACTGGGTCCCAAATGCAAATTAAAGACCTCTCTAAGCTGATGGCAGTTGGCCCCCAAGTCAACTGTACTGCTTAAGCATGAAAGTTTGTTCTTACGATCACCAGCTGTAGAAATAAAACAAGCATGATATTTTCAAACAAATTTCTTGCTGTTTTGTCTTGGAAGGAGGTTACCTTCTGGCTATAAATCAACGCCCCGCTAGTAAGTGTCTCAGGAACAGCATGTAGGAATGTGGAAAAGCTCTCTTGACAGAATTCAGGAGTTATCATCCTCTCAATTTAACCTTGGGAAAAAAAAAAAAAGTGCTTTTGAAAGTGCTCCAAGGAATACATCAAAACAGCATTTTCAATCAAGCATACAATAAAATCTAACACATAGGAAACCAACATTCCCAGTTAGACAGAGGAAGTGTTTCCATAGTCTCTTTTGTTGAGGAGAAATGAAAGACTTTGTGGGAGCAGACAAACTGCTGGAAAATGCAGCATGGCTAAACTCCTGGCCCAAAAGCTTGAAGAATATTACACATCAAAGCATTTTAGGGCATTGGCAAGTGAAGATGGAGTTAATCAAAAGAATATTTACATATGAATAACATAGCTCATACACATTCATAGCCATCCATGAAAAATTAAATTAATTTGCAATGCAAACCAACTGGAGCAGCTAGCAAATGCCAATGAATGATGAATACCACTAATGAACAGAACTGTACTTAATTGGTTTTTGAAAAAGCATATTAATTTTTTCACTAAGTGGTTTGTTGTACATTATAAAGATTTTCTAAAGTTGCTGAGCTACTGGTAAAACGTCCAGTAGATGAATTCTCAGAGCAGGTTAGGATCTTTCCATTTCTTCATCTACACAAGAATTAGTTTAACCATCAAAGAAAGGAACTTGGGAAATGTGGTAAAAAAAAAATATAGAGAGGTTGGGAAAACCACACTACGCTTTGTTGCAGCTTGTTTGTACCTACAGGGCACGAAGGCGATGACAGCATCACCTCCAGAAGTACTCAGTGACTGCACACCCAAGCTTCAATGGCACAGAAGAGTCAATCAATGACTGAAGCTCTGAGCAGCTTCCAAGCCCATCTGATGCCAGTACTCAGTTCAGAATGCCAGGCTAAATCGAGTCCCACAGAAACCTGACAAGGCAGCGCTCAATGGAGATGTAAAGGCCTCACTAGCAAGGTTTTCCAGCTACTGTTCGGTTCATGGAATTGCTAGCGCACATAGATACAGCCTAAAAGCAAGAGGCAAAGAAAATACACCCTCAAACCTCTTCTTGCATGTTGAAATTGTACATAAAATTCTCTAAAATCTGGTTATTGAGACCAGTGCTAGTAAGAGCTCACTAACTGCTAAAGCCCATGTAGAGACCAAAAGTTACACAGTTCATGAAACAATGAGCAGGTAAATATCATCAGGTGTGTTTGTTCAGAATAGTAGTTGGTTTTTTTTTTTTCAAATAACCCAAATCTCAAAATGGCCTCAACTTGCTCTCCAAATCCCAAAACACACTTGAGTATTTCAGTGCACCTAGAATGCTTCAGCTGCAAAGAGCGTCCCAAACAATGTGCACTGATGGCTGCTGTCTTTGTTTAAGACAAATTGAGGGGGTGGACATCCTAAAATGAGTTCCCTCCCCTTAGTTTCAGCCAATCCCTCTCCACCAATAAGGAGAAAATGAGTATTAGTAAAGTGGAAACAAAGAATGTTTATGAACAGCCAAAAGATAAGAAAAATCACTAGATACAAAATTACTAGTCCCAAGATCATTCTTTCACTAAGATTTATTCCAAGATTTATATAACAAAAATAAATATATTTATCAAACATCAGGCTATAGTTTATATTTTTCATATTATAAAAGGAAGAATGATCTAAGACCTGTGGTAGTCAACAATTAATTAATAGATTAGGGTTTCCAAGTCACAACCCTCAGATTGAAACAACATTTCAGATTAAATCCACCTTGAGGGATGTTTCCCAAACAAACAGAAGTTAAAGACACAATACTCCAATATTGCGTATTCTTACGATGTGTCAAGGTTTGATCTTTTTTTTCTTCATATTTGGTCATGAGATGATTTCTATACATTTTTACAGGAGGGAACTGGTGTGCTCAAGGAAATAAAAACAGACTTCAAGTGGAGCTAAGGAAATGAACTGACCACACCAAGCTTTTGAATGACACAAATGCGTGTAAGTTTCTGCTCTAGCTGTCCAGAAATCACTTCATAACGTGACTTGAGTAAGCACATCCAACTAGTGAAATATCACACAAAAAATTTTAAAACACCTCCTCCTCCCTGTAAATAACCATACCTTTCTGTGACGTGGTTCGGATTCGCAAGAGCAGACCATGAGACTGTCTTTTCTACAGTCTGCCATCTGGAAGCTCGTACTATCACACACCTCCATTCCTTGTGGAACCCTTAGGAGACCCAATAGCGCTTCGCTGCCATCTGTTATTTTGGGACTCCTCGTGCCTCTTTCACCATCCTGTCAGAGTGCCACTTTGCTGTTCCCGTATAGGACGGGGGATGATCAGCAAGCGCTGGCGCTGCTGCGTGTGGAGCTGCGCGTCCTGTGACGTCCAAGACAGCCCCCTCCTAACGTCTCTTCTTGGAGCAATGCAGAAGCTTATAAATAGGGTCTGTGACAGCAGAATTAAATATAATCCTTGGCAGTAAACTACATGTGAACTTGATCATACCAGTTCCATTCATTCACAGTTATTAAGAGTTGCAAGCAAGTTCCTGTGAAGCCCTCTTTTGTCCAACTCTAGAACATTAAAAAAGAAATACAACACTGCTGTTGTGGTGCAGTAACAAGTACTGTTATTTAATACAGGTTGTGTTAAAGAAAAAACAGTACTTTATAGCAGATATGATGAATTTGTCACAGCCCTCTTTGAGCAAGTGAAGTACTGCTCAAAATTATGATTACATTTGTTCTGGTTTAAAAAAATATATATAAAGATAAGCTTGACTGAGCCAAAACAGGTAAAAGTGCAAGGATGGTTCTTATGGAACTATTGACAGAAACACTGTTGCCATAACAACAGTATATCAGAAGGATGAAGGGAAGGACCAGAAACACAACTTTAATAACTAAAAAGATCTTGTTTCAGATCTTCTCATTACCTGCTAGAGCTTATTTACCACAGGTAAGTAAGCACAGTTTATGCAAATAATCTCAAGCCACAAAATAATTATTTTTTTCTTTGTTACCATCATCTTTGGCACCTAAATACTTCAGAAAATGTTAGTCATTATGGTACCCTTTTGAGGCAAGGGGCTTTAACCCTGCTGTTTGCCATTAGGGTAAGTCAGGGAGCAGTGCCTCTGATTAAACTGCCTCAAATCGCATTAGAAGCCTTCCACAGGATCAGGACTGTGTTCCTGACTGCCACACCCACATGTGACCTTACCTTCTGCATCTGTCTTCCCACCAGGGCTTAAGAGATGCTCAGCCCCTTCCCCACCTTTCAGAAAAAGGGCAGACATGGATATTTTGGTAACAGAGAAAGTTCTGTGCAGAATAAATAGCCTAGTGAGCATTAGGAGTTCCTCTGCTGTTTGTTCCAATTACAGGACAGGCTCCCCAGATTCCAGTGAAAAAACAGAGCTTTCCCCATTTGCATAAGCTGTACTTAATGGAGAAGAAAATGTCTGGAATGGCATCTCTCTTTAAAGGAAAAAACTGTCTCCAAAACAATAAAATAAATTTATTATCTGCATGATACTGCCTGGAAGAATTACCCCTCAGGCCAAGAACTGTCAAGCTAATAGCTAATGTAGTTTTTCTTTTCTTCCTTTCCCTCCCTTTAGAGTATTCCTCTAAGGGCTGAGTTACCACGGCACTTTATTTCCCTGGAGTTCCTAAATGCTGCTGTTATTCCTTGGGCACATCTGACTGAGAGCCCTGCAACTTGCTTACTAGCAGGTTTCAGCCTAGCCTATCTGACATAGGACAAATTATTACAAAGTTTCTATAATTGATTTATAAAGTTTTACATGCTGTATGGAAGGTTGGTTTTTCGCTATGACTTTTGCCGGTCTTCTTCCCTCAAATATATTTAGGAGGTCGCAAGGATTTTAGCAAGCTACTCACTAGGCTTCTGTCGAATGTTCTTAATGACCACAGAAGTTTTATTTTCTTTCTGTCCTGTGGCCATGAAACTAGCTCCCAGAGGGTGTTTAAGGTAACTCCATCATGCATTTCTGTTGCTAGCACAGTGGGGAATAGAACAGTGGCAAAGCAGCAAAATCTGGGGTTGGTAGTGCCTTTTACCTGTAACACTACTATTCTACTTCTTTACAGATGCCAGTAGAGAGAAGTATTAGTGAGTGCCATGGGACAAAGCCCCCAGATGCTTTTCTGCTCACATTCCCTCTCCCCATCAGAGCCATGTGCAGAGTTAAATTCCTGCTCCTCAGGAGTTTTGACCCCCTGTCTCCATCTCTTCGCAAATTTGCCACTCTACAAGGCTTTGCAGGTAGAGAAAAGGGCAACACAAGACCTTTTCTAGGAGGATTTATGCTGTGGTCCCTCACTTCAAAAAAAAAAAGAAGTTCTGTGACCGCTATTTCTCCCCTGGAATGCCAGTTTGGGTCTCTGAAGATCAAATGGCCAGACCTACTGCTTGACTAACAATCAGTACAGCAGTGCCAAAATGGTGGCACACAGGTTCATTTACAGGAACAGATCATTCAGTGAGCCTTTCTCTCTGCACAACAAGCAAGGGGAATGCCACAGGACACCACGGCCCTTCACTGTATTCATTTGTGTTCACCCTGAGCATAAGCCTTCAGTTCAATAGTAGGACCAAGGACTTTGTCCCGCAGGGAAAAAGAAAAAAAAAAAAAAACCCTACAAAAATAATAATAATAAAAAAACCCCCACACTTTCCCAACTTGAAAGAAATTCTACCAAAGAGAAAACAATTCCCGAATGTTTTCGCCTGTAAATGGCAGCAAGTCCTTAACTTCTTCATTTCCCATGTCACTTGCTAAGTGAATCTACTCACTCTCCATTTATGCCCCAGGGTTATTTTAGTAGTTACAGTCCCTCAAAATAGAGGAGTGCTAAATCCTCTTCCCTCCCTTGGTGAGAGATCATTGAGAGTCTCCAAGGGTAGGTATAACCATCGAATTTCTTTGAAAATCTGAATGATCCAACTGTCTTTACAATTTTTTTGTGCTCACGGAGACTCGCTCAAGGTCACAGAAAAATGTATTGCTGTAGCCAGCGTGGCTTCTCTTCTCCACACCCCTTCTCCAAAGACTTTAGAGTCCCAGCTTCAATGTTTCTCTTTGTCACTTCCAAAAGTACACTGTTTGCCTTCTGTTTTCTCTCCATGTAAAATTTATCCCAGTGTAGTTTTCTTAGCTATTGCTACTGCACTTGAATTTACAGCACTTTCTTTCCTTTTTTTTTCTTTCCTCCTTAGTGATGACAAATATCACCAAGGGCCCTTGGTAGGACAGGTGCAATGCCAGAGCCTGAGTGCTTTTGTCTGTCTAGCTTCCCAATTCTTTTTTAATTGGAAGTTTATTGAGCACTGAAGCACTTCCTTCACACTGTCTGGGATTCTTTGGAATTTGCCATACATTTATTTGCCAATGTGCTAAAGTAAACAAGTTGCACTTGGAAGACAGACATTTGTGTGATGGAAGGGTCTCATTCAAATGCCTTTCAGCAGGAACCCAAGTCCAAGGACAGCAAATTGTTTATCCCTCGTTCCTGGTCCTTATGCAACACTATCCTGGAAGAACATGCTTATATTGGCCAGCAACATCGCCCTTGGATCTCAGGCACAGCATGTTCCCTCCGTAGAGAACACCCTTTTCCTGACCCTGATAAATGATTACAGAGCAGCTCTGATTCAACACTGACTTTCCTGCACTGCACCATTAAGCTGAAACACAATAAAACTCTCTCTGCTATTGTCCACAGCTCTCAGCGTCCTCCACCCTGATAAAAACTAGTTTTGTGCTTAAAATTATCTCTGCGCTTTACAAAGGCAGCACACTGGGTGCTTTATTCTCTTTGGCAGAGCCACTTTTACGTAGTAACTGTATACATCCCCAGGCAAAGAGACTCTTGCTGTTAAATATCCAATCTTGCAAGATGTATGCTTTTCCAGAACAATTATCCACCTTTGGTTCACGCAGCAGTGACTGAAATTCCCAACAGAACCCCATCATAACCCAGAACAATTAAGTCACACATCCTAATTACGGTTTTGTAACCTCACTACTACGACTCCATATAAAATACTGGCTGTCTGGAAAATATTCTACAGTGTATAAGGGAATTTAACCATCCTTTATTATACAGAAGCAGTGAGCAATTACTACTCTCTTCCAGAGTCTTCCCAAGGACAGCCCATAAATAACAACTCCTACTTAAGGAATTCAATAGGTCCTACGCTTCTGCACATGGATTCTTCCAAGTTAACCTCCACAGCTCCACTTCTTCACACGAATCCAACAAGAAGACTTCACGTAGATCACAGAAAGTGACTAAATTATCTCACAGGAGTCACGCCTCCTTAATTTACGCCCACTCTCTGCTGAGAGAATTCAAGACGTGTATATTGGTGCTGATTGTAAATGTCAATCACAAAACTGCTCAGCTTTGCTCCCAGAGCTATGCAAGACTTTCAAAAAATCAATGGATCCTCATTCTCTTGTTTTCCCTGTGTCTTCAAATGCAAAAAATAACTGCAACAGGCAATAAGGAAGCACACAAGGTCACAGGAAACTAAAAGGACGCTTGGAAATAATTGCTGGATCATTAGCAATATTTGAAAGCAGCATTAGCATGTAAAAAACTAATTAGAAACAACCTTTCCGTGTCCTGCCAAGAGGCTGACTGCCTCTGATGTGATGAAAGTGTGCAGGATACCTCCGTTTTGTAAACACAGGGAGCAGAGACCAAGAAAGGAGTGATCCTCTGTAAGAAATTTGAAGATTTGTGGAGCTGGTACCAAGAAGAGAAGTTTCTCCTGGAATTCCAGCTTGCAGAGTCTGATTCTTCATTCAGAATCCCAACTTTCATCTTCTCTATAGAATAAAAGTCCTTAAAACAGGGAACACAAAGCTCAGTAAATATCGAAAGTAAAGTTTAGTCACAATATTTGATCATATTTTCAGTCTAATTTTTTTCAGCCTGCATCAAGGAGGTACTTGACACAACAGTAGAAAACTAGAAGTACTATTCCAGCTGTGTAAACAGGAACATCAATTTGGTCTCTAACATAAGAACAGGCTTAAATCTCAACAAGAAAAAACAATAAATTATTTGGCAGATTCAGGAAAACAAGATACTACATAACACTTTGCGGGTAAAACTAACAAATCCCGGAATAACTGAGATTTCTCAGGTACATTTACATGCCCAAACCCAACAGATTTCAGCTTATAAATTCAAACCACCTTCCAGCACCTACAAAATTAGCAAAACAAGAGCCAAAAATCTGACAAAAGAGCGATGGTCTGTCTCTTCTCTGTCCCTCTGAGGACAGGCTCTCTACCCCAGAAGAGGGATGTCTATAGCAGGGAATCCATCCAGAGTCTTCCAGTATCTTATACAAAGACACCTTCTGTCCTATGTCCCGGAGATGAAGGGGGGAAAAAAAAATGCATAGACTGGGTGGGAATTTTAAGATTTCTGTGGCAAATAAGCTAGCAAGTGGATTATGAGTGGAAATCATGTCATGCAAACCCTCACTGACTACAGGGACAGAGAAAGAGGTGCTCAGTGCCTCTTCTTCAGCATGTGCAACAACTTCAAGTGTTGTGCCCATTCTCCCAGTAATGTAGAGACCTTTATGGAGGATTTCTTATCATAAGTGTTGTGGACAAAATCTTTTTTTACTTGTTCAAAGAAAAAAAAAAAAAACCAAACCAAATTATCCATGCTATTTTACAGCTGGGTAGAGGAAGGCACAAAAGGGAACTCAAATCCAGAGCTGAAAACAAGACAGACTCCTTGTCCCAAACATCTCGGGCAGGCTTCCTTCCTCAGCAGGGATCACAGCCGGCCCGACAAGGCACCGCACTTGTTCCCACTCAGGACAAACCATGAAGAGCTGAGACATTAATTAGCCCACCCAACTGTGGAGGCTGATCAGCCCTGTTTAAGCAGCGCTGACTTCCTGCAGGCACAGCTCGGGGATCTCTGAGGCACTGCTGCATCACAAATTTGATATATGAGCTTGACTTCACAAGAGGTAAGTGTCCAACACACATCTGCAAACACAGAGGAATGGCAGTGGTTTCCATGGCAATGTTGATCTAAAAAGAGCTCTCAGTTCATCCATCCTGCTCCCTCTCTGCCCTGTATCCCAGAAATGCATCTCTCCCCGAGCTTATCAGCAAGCTCAGAGTCCATCAACGTGCAGGGGCTTTCTGCTTTCCTGCAGGATTCCCGTGGGGCCCTGGGAGGGCAGAGAAACCTTTGGAGACATGCCTGGATTTTTCATGCACCATGAACAATTAGATGATGAAAGTCCCAGCGGGCTGGAGAGTACAGGTGCACTTTAACCGTGAGCAGTTCCATCTTCAGATTCCATATTGGGATAGGAAAGCACAACAGTCTCAGTACCCAGGCTAAGGTCCTACAGATGAAACAAACTCAAAAGCAAGACACAGCCAGTGCTTTCACAACCTAAAGGCACATCTCCACCTGCCATGTCTTCACTCATACTAGTGTCCACATTCTCATTCCTCTTCTCCTGCATCAGCAGGCAATTCTAGCCACATGAAAGGTAAATGGAAAAACCCTCCAGTGCCTGGTTATCTAAAGCTGTCGTGCATATTTCTACATGTAGATCTCTGCAGACAGATCTACATGTAGAAACAGAAGATGGAAGAAGTACAAACAGGAGACAGAATCCTGCTCTGGGGTCCAACATGCAGAGTGCAGCCCCTGTCATCACACTTTTTCCAAGTTACTGATATGCTACCCTGACTATTTACAAAAACCAGATGTGTAGGGACGAAAGATGTTGATCTACCCCTCTCCTGAGAAGTACATGGAGACCTACAGAAGAAAATCTTGCTACGTGTTTTAAAGTCGATATCTTTGATGCATCTCCAACCTGAAGTGTTTGTTCACTTTCACGTAAGTAATATGGGAAGCCTAAGTAGGAATTAATGCCTTATTCATGGTATCCAAACCCATTTTACTGAACCTGGAGTATATTTTAAAGAAAACTAGTCTTTTTTTGCTGCTACTTATTTACAGACAAATGAAGTTGTCAGTATCAGAGACCCCTTTCCTCCTGTGCAGCTCTCCTTATTTAACCCCTCACCTTTCTTCTATTAGAAATATCTCTAGGTCTGTTCCCTCCCCAGCTCTCAGACCCCTTGCCTTTTATTTCTAATTATGTGAAGAATAACGGGGACCTTTCTACAGTGCCTGCATTTTTAAAGAAAGCCAAGTGTTTTGGTGTGTGGGGGCTGGACTGCAGACTGAAAATGCCACGATACTCCAGCACAGTCTGTTTCAGTGACAGATCACACAGCACAAGGCAACATCTCACAGCATCCAAGCACAAGCCTAATCAGCAGCACACCAGGCAGAGGCATCTGCCACCAGCACCACTCTTCTGGGGATCCCAACGCTTCCAGCAAAGGTGGTAAAGCCTGGCAGAGCTCACTTATCATGCAGGAACACCCATGGAAAGGGCACACTCATTGAATACACTTTCAACTCTGAATTTTCAGCCTTGCAGTGTCAAGCTCTGAACACTGATGCAGTGGTGCGTGAGAAAAGGGAGATGACTGTCCAATGCACATGAACAAACACATGGTAATAAATATTTTCTTGAGACAGGAACCAGTAATCTAACAAAATAACCAAAGGAAATCACAGCTGTAAGCAAATGTTAATATACTAGTTCTTAGGCTGGTTCCTTTTTTGAGTTCAGCACAGAGAAAGTGAATAAAAACATAAAGAAAACCTCACCTTCCCCATAAGTACAGGATATTTACTCTAGTGAATGTCAAAACCTCTGTAAAGGTCGCTGAAGAATTCCTTTGTCTCAAGAGCTCGTCTTCCAGAAGAAAAGCAATATGTTTTGCAAGCACAAGTTGTACCTGATCTGGCATAAAGCTAGAGTGCCAGATTTTAGTGTATAATAATCTATACTGAGAGATAATGCTGAGTCATTTCACAATTAGCTAAAATGGCAGTGTTTGGGACTGGAAAAACAGGTATCTAGTCCCAAAACAGCATCCAAGATGTCAGTTCCTATAAATCATTAAAACCCCACAACCTAAAAATCTCTCCAATTTTACCTCTTCCTACTCATCTTATGGCACTGCAGCTTCAATCTTTCAGACAGCAAAACTGCAGCTATTCTGGAAAATGTCAAAAACACTTCATTTCTCCTCCACTTTAATAAGTATAAAATACTGTACTTGCATTCTGTGCCATAATGACCCGAGCTTACAACTTGCAAAAGAACAATCATAAATGGCAATTTAAATTCTAAAAAAAATATGAACCCTGTCTATAGTTTGCTTTCAAGTAAAAGGAATATTTGTTCCATTACCAAGTTTAAGAGGCCTCAAGGACTAAAGGAACAAAATGCATGATCAATATCCACACTGAACTAAAGGAGTAAAAAGAAGCAGACTTTTGCTGAAGGGTTTTAAATATTTTTGACGCCTGAGATCTACCTTTTGCTTTTCAAAAGTTTTACTGTCCACTTGAAAACTGAAATAAAAAATGGACAAAAATGTAGTTTTCATCTATAGCACTATCTATCCTTATTACTACACTTTGAGATTTGAAATTCCTCTGAAGATATCTACTAGAGAAATCAAATGGTTTTATATAACAAGAAGTTTTTTCTAGGCAACATACATGCTGCAACAGAATCTACACTACCCTCTCCCACTCACAAACAAGTTTCCCAGGCAAAAAAACCCACACTGTATATCCCAGGCTCTCAAACAATAGGTTTTGGAGTAGTTTGTAGAAAAAGAGCTGCTTCTTAGCACTGAAGAACTCACTTCATAAAGGAGCATCAGCTGAATGGCACAGGAATGCCCCTCACTGTAAAATTCTCCTGGCATGAGAGTAAGTATCCAGGAAAGAGCAAAAGTCTTTAAATGCTATGTTGAGGAAAGACTAAAACACTTGTCTGCCCTCAATGTCTTCTCTGCAGCATAAAAGATAAAAACTTACATAGAGTTTAAGCACAAACAGCTATTTGCAAGACGGAAGCTCCACAAAAGGTGGGATATGAATTCCAGGGGAGAAAGAGCAGCAATAACAATCTGTGTAGGTTCAAAAAGAGTACATTGGGTAATCCTCTTACTTTTACACTTGAGGACTGTTCTACCAATACCCAGCACAAACCTCCCCAGAGCTGAACGTACCAACACAAATCAACTTTCAGTCACAGAACTTGCATTTCCAGAAAATAACTTTATGTTCTGCAATAGCTTGAATAACAAATTTACAGGGTCCTCAATCGCATCCACATCACAAATTTGCATTGCATTTTGCTAAACTAAATTCGATGACTCTGGCCCAAGAGCTCTTAACGTGATAACAACAGATGCTTTTCATATTGTATCAGATTCTTCTGTGGTAAAAATCTGACAGTTCACAGAGAAGGTCAGGACAGAAGGTAAATCGATTTTATTAGCAATGGACCAAGGTCTAACATTTTTCAAGCCAAAGCAGAAAGTAATTTTGGGTGCTGCACAAAATCTGTTGCCTGTAGTTCTCTCTCAAGCTTCCTTACTAGCTTATGTCTCTCTTTAGAGAGGTGGGAGGAACTACACTCCTTTCAGATAAATTTGATCTTCACCTCTTTCAGAAACTGCCATAATTACTAATTATGATTGTGTGCATATCAGCATGCTTTCTTAGGAAGGTATTTTTGTGTAAAGAGATAGCTAGATCCCTACCTTATGCACTCACCTACACTCCAGTTCCATTATGAAAGCAAACAAACATTTTTCAAAGCACCTGACAAAAAATCCTTGAGTCTCATTCCCTGGCAGCCAACACTTGATAAATCACCAGATCATCTAAGCTTTCAATAGTCTGTTTACTTTACTGAAAATAGTTCATTTTTACATCAAAGAAGAAAAAGAATAGAATTTAAAAACCTTATTAAAATAAGTAGAAAATAGAACAAAAATAGATTATTTGCCCTGGCAGAGGAAAGAAAAAGTGCATGATATGTCTGTATTTAGATGAGATACGTAATTATTCATAACTCTGTGATTGCTGACCTTCAGTTTCACGTCAGGTTACGGAAAGAAGACTTTGGTACAAAAAACCAATATCCTCTTAAAACTATTCTCTGCATCTAAGGCACTGACTCACAAATTCCTTGGGCCACTTACATCTCCCCTCAACCCTGCAAATAAAATTCTGCTCTTTGCAAGGTGTCTCCCTCGTGGCTTTTGCTCGGAATCAACAAGAACGGATTGGCTGTGACATTGAGCTTTGAAATGCCGTCATTCGCCAGGGTTCTGCAAACAAATGGCCACGCCTTGGCAGCTCTCATCTTCTCTTTTGTTTTCTTTTAGTAGCAAAGACACAAGCTAATACTTGCCATGACACCCACTTGCCTGAAATTACTTATTCCTTCCAGCTGGTGCTAAAGGGGCCCATTTGATTTGATTCCTAGGGAAGGTGCTAAAAACTTAGAGGGTTCCATCTTGGAAAATGTGAACAGCACATCACATTTCTTATCAGAAAAGCTAAGGATGTATTCTGTCTCAGAAGTTCACATGAAGCACAGCAGTGATGAGGGAATACTTTCAGACTTGACCTTAAGTAAATTTCAAATAAAATTGTGAAACAAAATTTAAAACATCGCAGCCTACAAACAAGAACATATGGCTGCCCAAAAAACACTTGGATAATGCACCTGTGTAAACCTCATATTTGACTTTTAAGAGCACTACTCAAATTTTCAACAATTTTAAGACGTGAAACTTGGCAGACAGTGCTGTTTACCAAAAATCTCAAAATGCAACATGATGCTGGTTTAAATAGAGAAATCCATTTATTTTTCTCATCCAAAGGAGATTGAATTGTAGTGGTTTTCATTTGATAAAGCACCCACCACTTCAAAAGTCTGCATTCTCTGTTCCACATAAACTTCAAGACGATGAGAAATAAAGATAGACCAAAAAGCACCTTGACCTTCCAACACTTCCTTCTTCACTGAGAGTTTTTAGAACACAGAAAGAGCATGTGTTTTTTTACCACTGGCTCATCTCAGCACAGTGGAGCAAGGTGGGTGGTATGGAAAGCACGCATAGTACAGCTAATTAACTCAATTTCTCCAGTTTCCAATTATCCATCACAAAACTGTGCAAGATAACACTGTTGGGTCCTCATTCTCATCTCTTCTCGATATTATAAATAATGTCACTCGATTGGAGTGGGCTGAGAATAAGAAAGCAATTAGGAGAGATAGGATAGGAGCAGCTGATGGCACAAAGTGGAGAATATGGAAGGTGGAGCAGGAGGAGGCTGAAAACCCATGGACAAGAACAGGGAAAGGTGCACTGAGTGCTGGCCTGTTTCAAACAGCCTGGAGCGGCTTGTCAGGCTTTAAAGGCAGCAACCCAAGTTGTATGTATCCAGAAAATTAACCTGGCAGCCTGGGTGGAGAAAACAGGAAGAAGAGAAAGAAAAGTGAGAGAAATCCCACCCCTGATAGTTCAACAGCTAGAGGCTGGCACAATATTTTTTGACTTCTCAGCTTTTGTTTTGTGGAAGAAAAGCCATCTGTCAGTCTGCTTGGTAGCCTAATTCTCCCTTAATTCAATCCTGCTAACTTCTGTCTTAACATTCTACTGAAGGTCTTACTGGTGCTTCAAGCTGATAGAGAGGGATGGTTTTGGGAGGGAGAGAAAGGATAGATGTTTTTTGTCATGGGAAGAAATTATATATAACTTTTTTAAGCTGCCATCACCGTAACATCAGTAGATTAGTACATTTTTTGCCTTAGCCTGCATTCCTCTACAGCTTTCCTAGCTACTCAGATTTCTTAGTTCCTCCCTTCTGAGGTAGTAAAAATGCAGCAGTCTGGTCTGTTATAACCCATAGATGTTTTGGTAGTCACCAAAGAGAATTTTTAAACTATGGCCTCCTTCAATGATGCTAACTGATCTTCACTATCTCCATGGTGTGAGTAATTGCCACAGGATTTCCCCAAGGGACAAAGGACCTCTCTTGCATGGGATTACACAGAAGGGTCTCCAGGCATCTCCTGGGACCATTCAGGGTCAGGGCTGGGAAGGTCAAGCACTAGAAGTTTGGCTGGTTCTTCCCAGCAGCTGCTGGAAGGCCACACATCACCTTCAGCTGAAGGCATATTAAACATCCCAGAACAAACTGCTCTTTCTTTAAAAACCAAACTAGAAGTGAAGAAAAACCAAACAAATAGAACTACCCACATGAACATCCCCTGGTGCAAGGCATGCAGGCACAAGGTGATACAGATGACACCAGAGAGCCCAAGGATATAAAAAACTCAACAAGAGGCAGATATAAAAATAGAAAAAAGCCAAGATCTGGGAAAAATAGGTATTAGCCATTTCAGAGGTAATAAATAGTTAATTAAATACTCATCATACATGTACTTAATTTAGATGCAATGTGAAAGTGCAAGACAGACAAGAAAAAGGTAAGAACATTTCTCAGAAAGTGTTTTTAAAGCTACACCATGTTCTTCTCAGTGATGATGATTTGAGACAGCCACAACCCACTGTAAAATCTTCACCCCTGCCTGAGCCAGTCTTGGGAGCCAAAGAGACTAGGAGGGAAAACATCACAGAGAAAGGGTAAGCACAGGGACACCTTAAAGTATTCCTAGCAGTCACAAAATCTCAGTTCCACCAGCTTCAATATTGTTTTGAGAAGAAGCAACACAGCAGCCATCTATTTGTTATGGATTTAAAAGCTTCGTTCTTCAACCAGCAGGCAGCAGAGCTGAGAAAAATCCATTTGGAAGACAAACTTTAGAAGCCAGAAGGGAAAAGTCTGAAAGGAAGCTTTGGAAATAACTTGGTCTAGATCAAAATTATACCAACAATTAAGTGTTATGCGTGAAAGGACAAAAGGTCAAATGTTAAAGAAAACCAGCAGCTATTTCTCTCAACCCAACTAAGAGTTCACAAGAGAAGAAATCATCTTAGACTATAAAAAACTATAAAGTGTAAGGTTTTTTCATTCCTTTAGAAAGAAAATTTTAAAAAAGGACATCATGCTTTGACCTATGTGTAGCTATCTTCAGGGAGGAAAAAAAGGGTTGACAGGTGAATGACTTGTAATAAATACCCTTTAAATGTTTTATCACCCTTTCACCATTTTATCCACACCAATAAGCTTCTCCTATTCTAACAGAGTCTAGCAAGTTTTAAGCATATTTTCAGCTGAGAACTTTAGACAACTAGTAGTGCTCCCACTTTGCAGCCCACATACCCATTTTTTGGCTGCTATTCCTTTATAAATTGACCATTGCTAGAGCACAGACATCTTAGCATCCCTTTTATAGAAAATGGCTTAATAACTGCAGGCAAAACTTAAGGTCAAACTCAAATATATAAACCTCATGCAAGTGTCAGTGTCTTCTCAGCTTTGCTAATTCCTCAGTGTATTTCTAACTATTCTAATTATTCTAAGTATTCTATTTATGTTGTGACTTGTTTATCTGGTGACAACATCTCCCAGTATTTTCCTTCCTCAGAATTAAAACAATAATTGCTTTCATTTACTGCATTCTCTCACCTTTTATTCATAACTGTATTGAAAAAGCTGAAGTGGCTAAAAAATACTCACAAATACTTGATTTGTAAGCATGATGAAGCCAGGAATGGGAAGACTACCTATTTACAATAGGACATGTTAAAAAGAAAAAAACCCAACAAAACTACTACATGAACAATCAGGCACTAATAAAAATAAGGCTTAGCTCATTTGAACAGATACAGGTTCATGTATGCCCTTCCTTTATAGCTTAATACTTAGTGTGAACCCACTAGACATCACTGTACTTCTACAAATCTTGGGAACTGAGGGACATTCTACCACACACTTCCCAAAAAGAGGAGTTTAGGAAAGTTGGGTAACAAAAATGGGGAAATCTCCCTGGACATACCTGTGTTTTTCTTTAAATACAGTGTTCTTCCACTCAAAGAAGCATCTGTGATTCAGCTTAATCTTAGGAAATTTATAAACTGCCCGCACAAAACAAAATGACGATGCTTCTCCATCCACTAGATCCCATTTGCCTGAGCACACTGATCGGAATGAACGGCGAGAGATTTACATGAGCCCCATCTGGTTTGGATTCGGTACCCAAAGAGAGGCAATGCAGGTAGAACAAGAATATTTCCTTTCATTAACTATAAACAGCATTATTCACCAAAATATCTGCCTGATGTTTCCCTCAATGTATTTTCTTCATTTTGCTAAAACCACCTCATATTAGCTTGACATCACGCAGCTTGTCGTCACCCCAGTTTTTACCATAGCAACCTGTTATCCTACATCATTGCACGAGCCAAAGCTGAGCACGGCACTGTCCCCTTGCATATGAAGTTCTAATTTAGGTCAGTGTTCAGAGCCACCAGCTAAACAAAGTGCAGTCACTGGCTGCCTCTCAAATCCAGAGCACAAGGAGACGTGCATGGTGCGTACCAAGGCAACTCACGAAATGGAGATGGTTTTTGCAGTGCCACAGGGATGGAAAAATTCTAATTATACCTCTCAATGTAAACTCTTGATTACTTCCCCCCCTTAACTCTTGTAATAATGGTGCCATTTGTAATGGAAAGATATGGATGGGCCTTATAGGGATGCCAAGGTCTTCCATGTACAACTGGAAGAGCATGGATTCTTCTCTAGGCATCTAAAAAAAGACCCTTAAATTATGCCACTGAATACCTAGATGCCTTATTCTTCTCCTCAAAAGAAGATGATTTTTAGCCTAGAGATTCAACTAAATTTGTATTTTGTGCCATAAAAAATAATCTCAGTATTATAAAACTATCCCAAGGAACCAGAAATTCAAATCCTGCAAATACTAAGGAATAGCTTTGCTTATCTGGCACCTCCATAAGATGAGTTCAGCAGTCACATATTTTCAAGACTGTTTTAACAGGAGCTGTGGTGAAGTATAAGCACCTGCAACTAACTGCAGTGTTGAGAAGGCATTTGCTCAAGTTCAGTATTTCCAGTTGCCTACTGTTTTTAGCTTGTTCATTGCACCATTGAAGGAGGACTGAGGAAAAACATTACTCAATGGACAGCCACAAACTAGAGAACCCTTAGCCGTGAAAGATGATAAAAGTGAAATAATCCCCAAAAGAACTGAATGGATTGTAGGGAATTGGAAATCAAAACTATCACATAGAAACAAAGTTGTATACAACTTACATATCATCTTCTCTTTTTCAGCATGGAAAAGAAAATGAATTCTCACATTTTTCCAGAGGGTTGCTCGAAGATTCAAAATTTGAAGTCTGAAGTAAATGATCCCTAGAGAGCGCTTATTTGGGCCTTTCATTTCTCATCATACCCAGGGTTAGCAAAATCTTTTACTAATTCTTCTGATGCCCTCAAGAGGAAAGCAGTGCATTGATTCTGGGCTTTGGGCAAATTCTCAAAAAGCAGTCTTGGTCTACAAGACTAGAAATCACTGTTGCTAGGGAATCCTATGGGGTTCTGGGGTTGCTTTTTTTAAAGCTTTGTTTCCTTACCTATTTATCCTTCTTGATACTTTTAATCACAATACAACTAGCAATCCCACAGCCTCATGAGCATCTAAGTAGCTCAGCAAGTCCCTAGATGCTTTCTCCTGGATTACAGGGGGGTTATGCTGCTCCCCATCCCTGCCTATTAGCTCAGGAAGCCAGCTGGTCCAAGGACAACGTGAAAACTAACTTAGAAACTTTAGTCCTCTGTGCTCAGTCTTTCAGCCTAATCTCCCCAGTTCAAGGTTGAAACAGGGGAAAGAATAAAGGCAAAAACTCCTATAGTTTCCTGACACCCCAAATCCTCTAAAGCTACTCTGGTCCCAGCTTTTATTATTCTGCATTAAACGAATGCCCTTGATCTTTTCTTTCCTACATGGAAAGACTTCGCTCTTTTGAAGATATTGGGGATACTTAGCACACAAAAGATCTTTGTACCTGAAGGAAAATTTTCAGCTGGTCAGCCTTGTGAGTTGTTTTGTTTGTCAGAGTGTTTTGGGTTTTGTGGGGTTTTTTGGGGTGAGTGAGACTGAAGGAGGGTGCATATATATGTATTTTTTTAAGGAGTTGGTATATATGTGGGACTTGATTTTTTTTCCAGTACCATGGACATTAGTTACACAAACTGTTTCATCAGCAGGGAAATCACTGGATTACCACCATCAGCTGATAGATCTTTTCCCAAAGTTGTCCTCATACCCTACCATCAGCAAACCTGCCATCAGAAATATATAATAATTTTTAAATTTCATGATCAAGAATAGGTAGGTATGTGGATTTTTTCCCTATGAATATATATGGAATAGACATATGAAAACCAAATAGCTTCTGAGTAGTTTTTCTTTGGCATAGGGGGAAGAACATTTACTTGGCTAGATTTTGATAACTTTTTAAAGCCTAATCATTCATAAATTGTGTCTCAGGGTTCATATTTGAATAATTGTAAGCAAGAAAATGGCAATCATTGTGAGGACAAAAGGAGTGATTAGCATTACTCAGATCTGTTGTAGACAGAGAAATGTTATATAAACAAAGTTTAATTTTTTTCCCCAGTTTCAGAGCATCTGCTCATTTCAAAAACACACTTCATCATGCACTTGCATATATGTTGTTGAGAAAAGACAAGTTATTACTGCATCATGACACTGATGACAGCACTGTCATACATTTTCCATATTAACAGCATTCACCAATAGATACTAGACAATATGAAAAATGAAAATTGTACTTTGGATATTTGGTTTCCCCCAGGGGTATAGCTGGATCTGGAGACTTGAATTACACACACAGACACACAAAATGCAGGGTCCTGTAGTAACATGGTTAAATCTTGTAATAACATGTTTAAAACCAGACAAACATAAAACCTGGATTTTCTGTGGATTTTTATTAAATTGCTTACAATCCCTTAATGTTCTGTCAAAGTCAAAAAGTCTACAATGAGAAAATTTGGCAGTTTTACACAGGACAGATCTGTGCTATGAGGAATGTCTGGTGCATTACTATATGCAATCAGAGATTAAACCATTCTGTCTTTTCACAGTTTGTGGTAATGAATTCACACAGAGGCTACGTACAAGTCTTAGCTTAACACACAGTTGCCTTGGTATGAGAAGTTAAAGGAGAACACTCTGGAATTAGCTGTCTCCCTTTAGGGATTCCAGCAATCCGTTTTCACAAATAAATAACGATTACTAACAGATAAAAGTGAAAAAAACCCGGTTTATTAACAAACAGGACGCCACCAGGCAGGGGGGCGAAAAAAGTAAATAACTGCTAGATATCAAACTGCTAATCCTCACAACCCTCTCCAAAGTCCCCTTTCCCCCTGCATGGTTGCCAAGGGATGGCCTTGGTAGCCAAGGCAGGTGGAAGGAGGGCTGTACCTGTGCCCCGTGCATGGGGCATTCGAGAGGAGGGCAGGTTTGTTACTGGGGGGGTGTGGCATGGCAACACCTGACCTCCAATCAAGTTGCAAGAGAGCAGCCTCCACCAATAAACAGCAAAGAAGAGTTGATTGACACCTTTTGGGAGGGGCCAGGGCTGGCTGATGCAACAGCAGGGGTATAAAAGGCAGAGCAGCCATTTTGTGGGCGAGCGCATGGCGGTTTGGTTCCATGCTCCCAGCTGCTCTTTCTCCTTATTCAGTCCTTTGTTGTATTTTGTTGAAGTTTATTAAAAACCTTTTGAAACTTGTAAAAGTGAGTGTTTCTCACAGAACAGCCAGCGAGGCAAATACCACAGCAAGAAAAGCAACAAAGCCCCAGACAGCGGAATTTAAAAAACGCCAACACACGGCAAACCACCCAGGCCGCCCTCCCCACCATCACCCCAAATACATAAGCTCTCCAGCAGTAGGGTCCTAAAGACACAGTAACAATTTTTGTGCATATTAAATTCATGCAGAATATAGAATCTACATGAATCACCCCAGACAATGGTGCAGAGCCCTGAAAACACATTAAACTACATGTTTCTGCTCATAGGTTCATCAATCAAGTTACATATTGAAACTATTCGTAGGCCAGCCAACAGTTGTCTGCTTGGATTAACAGACAATTTCCACTTTGATTAGCAGACAACTTTGTATTCCATCAGAAAGACAATGCTTTCAACAACTTCTCCCTTGAGGAGGTAGATGTTTAACTGACTGGAACTTCATTTAAAAGACCTGTCCTGAGTACAGGATAGTCTGAGCAGGATTTGCCCATTTTGTGTATCATTTGCTTCGCTACTTGCACCAGAAACAAGGAGTCATTGCAGAAATAAGTGTACAGAACCACTGCCATTTCCCAAACAATAAAGATGTTACCCTTTTACAAAATGCTGCTTCAATGCAGTCTGCAAATTTAGTTGCGATAAGTAAGAGCCCTGGAAGAAAACAAGCTTGTGCTGGATTGGTAAATGCCATAGGAAAGCCCCATTCAGGAAAGATGCTGTGTTACTTAACATGTTGCAGAACAGATGTTTTATGTCCTAGACTGGTGGTAGAGAAATGAAGCAGAGGTCTGCTCCCAAATGAAGGAAATGTCTGTCAAAGCAGCACAGGCCTGTCAAAAATACCTCAAAAAGGAAGGGAAGGCATCTCCTCTCTTTACCCTTCACAAATGATAGCAGGGGGGTGCAGAAAAGTATGGCAGAACTAAGCTCCACAATCTTAAGAGCTTGGAAATACCTGGTCTCCCAGCAATGAGGCAGGCCAAGAGGCACAAATCCTAAAAGAGATCTGATTATATTTTAATTTTGCTCTGGAAACCACTCTCTGCTTTCCAGAGAGTATGCACAATCTTGTGAAAATCATGTGGATTTCACAGAACATATTGGACCAAGCTACTGTTATAAACAGCTTTAAATAAGTTTGGATCAGGAATTTGTAGTGTCAACGACAATAAGGTGATAGGAAAAACCCTGCTGAATAACTTAACATCAGCTACAAGCCAAAGCAGGGCAGCTGGGCTAGACTCAGTATAGATTTAATGCCAAATCACTTATCTATCTTCCCACAGATATTCACACAATTTTTTTTCTTTTCAGCGGTAAGGACCTGTAATGTAACCTCAATTAATCAAAAGATACACCGTGTCTTTTGGGCCGTGAATGAAGCACTGCTACTGAAGCTAGGCTCATCTTAGCTCCTGCTGCAAGAATAATTCCCCCACCTTCTCAATAACGAAAGCATTAACACAATCAGCGTACTCTCTAGGCTTAGCATTTCTGTTTCAAAAATAAAGTAAGGCTGCCATGAGACCGTTTTCTACCGCCTGGGTTTTAACCGATGGCAAGCATCATATTGATCCTTAGTCTCTCTTTCCCCTCTCTATTTACAATAGCCAACCCCCACTCAATACCATGCTACTGTTTAGAAGAGTGCTCACTCACATTGTCGCTGCCACATCTTGTTCTGAGAGACACAGATATCCTGGAGGGAGGCCAGTGCATAGCCACAAGTGAGAGGGGCTCGGAGCATCAGACATGCAAGGAAAGAATGGGAAAATCTGGACAAAAGGAGGCTTAGGGGTGGCAGTGAGGATAAAAAAAGCAGAGCAGAAGGACAGAACATGGTGAGTAAGGAGGGAGCCAGACATTTCTCAGAGGTGCCCAGTGACAAGACGGCCATAAACTGAAGTCCAGTGAATTCTATATTAAACATGAAACGTTTAAAAGAGGTTCAGGGGTTACCAAAGTCTGCAACTGGTTGCCCAGTGGAGCAATCCTTGCAGAGAGACAACACTCAACCAGACACTGCCATGAAAACCTCTAATTAACCTTGCTTGGAGGGATGGGGCTGGACTAAATGCTCTCCAGAGCTGCCTTCCAGCCTCCCCTGTTCTGTGATTCCTGTTGTTATCAGTGAGGAGTTAAAACTCCCTTGTTTACCCACCTTCATCTTTAATCAGGAAGCTTAGCTCCCAGGGTGAATGACCATGCCTCTTTCTATCAGTATGTAATAACAAAAAGCAAAGTACTTTCTTTATAGTCTATTCTGGACTCCCACCTTACACAGTCAAATTTGCCTAATTAATGTTGCAGGTCTAGGACTTTGGGCTTTTCTTTTCCTTTGGGAAGAATAATATTCTTTGTAACACTTTTTTTCAAAGAAACAATACAATCTTTTTTCAAAGATTCAATACAGCATGGACTAACAGGCAGACTGAAAATGGATTTCAATAAACTACAGAGTTTCTTAAGGGTCCACATGTAATACTCAATAAAAAATAATGAATTGGGTTATCTGCATCATTGCAAGCACCTTGCCCTCAACATTAATTTTCAGTTTTTAATCCAGCAGCAATCCAGAGATTGCTAAAAACTTTGGTGAAACTGCTGGGTGAGAAGAACTAGCTCTTTTAGAGCTGCAATTCTACTTGTCACATTTTTCTTTCTGCTGTCTTTTACATGTGGATCTTATTTCCATTTATCTTCTCTCATTCTGCTTCTGCAAAGAAGTAACAGAACACCTACTTTGTTTTTAGATATTAGGTAATTTCTGGAGGCTTATTACTGACCAACCTCTAATTACATATCCAAGCTAGCAGTCTCACCTGGGCTGCTAAACAAACAAGCAAAAAACAGAAACAAACAAAAAAAGGGGGAGGTGTAAGAGAAGAGATTTCTGGAGTTTATTAGAACTTTGTACACCTAAACTAAAAAAAAAGTCATTACAGCATTGTTCATCACTTCTTTGGGAAAATCCTCCTCAGTTCTTCCCCTATCTCCTAATTCCAGGGAGACCTGGCTCCCCCAGACAGGCCCCTCCAGCTGATTCCTGCTCACAGGAAGCTCCTTGCTTCTAACATCTGCTAGCTATTTGGAACTGCATCTGTTCATTCTAGTTCACTGGAAAAGGTCTGATTTTCCAGCGTGAAGCAACAAAGCAAGGCAGAGTTACTGCATCTCAATTAAGGCTTTAATGCACTTAGCTAAGATACGTAAATAGATTGTGGAAAGAACAAAAATAATACATTCTATGACATCTGCTGGCTGCCCTGGTCAGCCAACTCATGATAAGCAGCCATCACAAACATGTTTACTTTCCTCCTGTCCTCTTGCAAACATTTACCCATTCTGTATTTCTGCTCTATTGCATTCTGATTCAAAAGCATCACCTCTCAGTGAATTGTTGCTCATCAGGTTGCAAGGAGATACCAGAAATCCTTAAGTGGTTTAGATTTTGATGTTGCAGAACCTCCACATGTGCCAAGGTTAAAACTTCGCTGATTTTAGAGACATCAGCTTTACAAATAAGCAGATTTTTGAAAAGCTGTTCATTGTTGCATACTAAGTCACACAATATTTTATGCTAATTAAAATACTCTACCAAGTGAAGACTAAGAAAATACTTGGAAAGATCATTGACATCATTGCTCTTTGGCCGTGCTGAAAAGAAAGGTGAGCTGACCCTCTCAAAAAACCCCAGCTTTAAACATCCAGACAGAGGCCATCATACCTGTAAGCCACAAATATATCCAGGTATTTGGAGCAATGTGTTTCAGCAAAGATGCTGAAGAAGGAAGAAAAGGAAGAAAAACAAGAGTTCAAGTTGTCCCAGCTACCACTGTAAATGACTTTGTTTGAAACACACTGTCTATCAACACCCCCCCAAAGTTTTGTGCCAAAATGCAGCTGCCAGTGTCCTCCCTCAGCCTGTAAAATTTCATGTATTAGCCTGCTAATTTAACTAATTTTGCTGCACTTTAGGTCAGGGCTTTTTAAAGGCAAGCCACTCACAATCCTTGTGGAACTTGCTCGTGGTCTCCAATGTCCTCCATTCCCATGAATTGTGCTGGTTGTTATTTGTGTTTAGTAGAAGACCAGCCTTATCTCTGTTTCATTAAAATTGGTTTTGCTTTTCTTTAGATGCAGCCAGATCCAGTTCTGAGAAAATTACAATATTTGCTGCAAGGAGGAACTTCTACTATATATTGCCGGGCTCTTGGCCCTGGACTAGGCAGAGGATTTGTGTTCAAGGCTTTAGAGCAATCCAGAACCCACTCCATGACTTTTCCTCAATTACATCTTTTTCGTTTAACTTCATCACTCAGAGATTTAACTTGTACAGTCAATCTTCTTGCGGTATTTCTCCTACAGAAATACATTTCTTATAATAATCATTAGCAAGCAATGCTGAACGTTTTTCTGTCTCTTTCCTGGTGTTTTGTCATCACTTCCTGTCCCTTTGCCAAGACTTGTAATAAGTTTCTATATTTCCTTTCTCATGTGTATGTCCCACCATACAAATCTAAGTGACATCCAGACAAACATGAGCTTTGTTCGAGCATGAAAAGAAGCGCCAGCGTTTTCTGGAACCACCTCACTTTCATAATCCAGCTGATGCTTGCACCTCCATTTCCCATTAAAGTGTCATTCTGCTATCACATCCCCCAAATTCCCCTTTGGCTGCACAAAGCCAGGTCCAGCTCAGCTCTCATTGTGGCAGCAGAAGTTAATGGGTTACTGATAATACCCATAACATGCACATGCAGGCTACATCCACATGCCATATCAATCAACAGGCTTTCTAAGTATGAAGAAAATCTGTCTTGTGAGATGAAACTTGTAAAATAAGGTCTGCATCTCATATTTTTACCTCCTTTCCAAACCCTTCCACCCAAATGCAAAGCTGACTTTTCCTGGGTCAGAGGGGTTTTTTGGGTTCTTTTTTCCAAAATGAGCTGTTTGTTTACTGCCAAGGTAAACGTTCATCATTAGCGCTTCATTCATGGTTCTATTTACCATCTAAACAGGAGATGGCTTCAAACCGTGCCCAAGGGAAATTAGATCTCTAAAAATCAGGATGCTTGTTTTAGCATCTAAATTAAGCTGTTAGGTCACAACAAAAACCTTGGCCAGGGAGAAGATCTGGATCTACACGGGAGTTTTGGAGAACATCCCTGTAAGTCAAGAAATATGTATCCCTTAACAGGACCCCCCTGCTGTCACCACTCAATCAAATGGGATATTTTTTTTTTTTTTTTTTTAAGAATTACTTCAGATCTCTTTAATAACCACTGTACCAATACAGTACTCCCAAGAAATGGGAGCAAATATCTCAGAGCTGGCAGCACAAGTGGAACAGTGCCATTTTGCTTTTTGAAATCCAAGTATGGGCATCATTTCTTCCAGGCTAAAAGCCAGGAACAAAAAGGCAGATTTCCTCTTGCATTTCTCTCTGGAGCTAAGGGTGAGCTGGGACCAAGTGACAGGAATATCATTCCACTTCCACAGCTGCAGCAACACCCCAAAGCAGAGCCATTCTTGCTGCATAGCTCAGTACACTGGTATTCAGCAGGTATGCAGGAAACAGGAGGAGAGGAATATGAGTTGAGGGAAAAACAGTTGCAGGAGAACTGATGGCAGAGTGAGCAATGGCATCAAAAGCTGAACTGAAAAATCTTCCTGTGAGATCAGACCAGCTGCCACTGAGACAAAATTTAAAAATGGCACTTCCCTGTCAAATGAACCTAGCACCTCAAGCATTTAATAAAAAACTTTTCTGATGATAGTTTGGTGAGGGCAAAAGAAACAATGGCAATTTGACCTGTAACAATCGTTATAACCTCCCTTCTTTTTCCTCATGGCCAGGCTTATCATTCCAACTATTAGCCTCCACAAATTTATTGTCCTTGATGTGTCTTGGCCTCTGGAACACTGCAACCTTTGCCAATAAGAACTACAGAAAAAAGAACCTAGCCTGTTTCTGAAGCAATCCTTAAGAAGGGAAGATAAGACACTTCATTTGAGGAACATTTTGGCTTTTACTTTTCTTATAATAGCAGCTTTTTTTTCCCCCCACAGTATCTCCCAACAAATAGTAATAACTCAGTAATAACCAAAAATCACAACAAAACCCCCTTGGAAAAATAAGTTAGGCAGATTCAAAATCCTGCGTGCTTCATCAGCAGAGCTAAGTGTGGAAAACCATTGCTAGAGCACAGATTTTTTTTTTTTTTTTATGCTGCAACTCAGATGAGGATGATTTTGAAGTGTTTACACCCACAGCAATATTTGGACTGTAACTCAGTGGGGTAGGATTGTTTTTTGCATCTTTGCTTCCAATGAAAGCTGCTGGCTGTAGAGCTGGAGTAGGTTTCATGGCAGGGGTTGGTGACTCATGCAGTGAAGACGAGGATGACACTGTAGAGAACTAGTTTCCCCTCCTTCTCTCAAACTACTTTATCCACTGCCTCGCTTCGTGACTCATTTAACATCAAGTAGAAATATGATAAGAAAAATAGTTGTGTTCCATAGCTGCCTTTAACGCTGTTAGGAAACGGGGAAAAATCTGGACTGCTAATTGGGATATTTATGTGGTTATACAGAAATTGTGCCCAAATTTCAGTGTTTGCTACGTTTGCAATAGCACGACCTGCAAAAACAAGCTCAACCCCAGCTTAGGTCTGAAAACAGCTGCGTAAAAAAACATGTTTTATTCATGGAGAAAGCATCGGCATTCTATTCCTTCCACGCTCGGCTTGTCGAAGCTTAACCAGCGCTGTTTGCTCTGAGGGAAATGGTAAAAAGCACTGCCTCGAAAGAAGCCAGATTTTTGGGCCTGATGGTGATTGATTTATGTTTGTGAACCTTGCCATTTATCCTGGAGTGTGGGCCCATGCCTGAGCCTGTCACGAGCTAAAGGACCAGGTCTTCACAGACAGACTTGTCCCTGGAGGATCCAAAGGAGGGGTGTAAGAGCACAAGGGGTCAGCACTAACTCGTTCCCTTGGACTGTTCCCTGCAGACTGCTCCAACCCACACGGAGAGAGCGCAGCACTAACTCGTTTAAGGCACTCGGGCACGTACCCAGCTCCTGGTTTTTGCAGCATCCGCTCCTTGTAACGCAATGCGGGAGCTCAGCACGACCGAGCAGCAGAACCTTTGAATCCAGCCAAGAACAAGGGATACCAAAAGAAAACAAGTCCAAAAAAATCGCAAAAAATTAAAGGCAGTGGTAGGTATGCCCATAATAAAGAAAAAACCCAAAAGAAAGTAAAGAAAAGTAAATAAATTGCTGTGAAACTTTAAACAATCTGTCTCATTAAACAACCTGTGAGATTTTGGTCAAACACCAAAAGTCAAGGACATACCTCTAAACTCCTAAAGGGGGGAAAAAATAAATAAATCAGTCATCTAGTTGTTCTCCCAGGCAAATTGGAGCTCAAATCATGACTGAGCATCTTGCACAATTTGTTTTCCAGGCTGTTATTTCAAGCCAAACTCCGCATACGCAAAGAAGCAACCCTTTGCTTTGTTTAGCACCTACACTTCCTAGAAGGATTAATTTCCCCACAGGAACCCCCATATCGCTGTAGCTCACAGCAAAGAATGGAAAGCCTCAGCAAAAAAACCCACAGGAACCTACAGCCATGGGTGTTTTTTTTTTTTTAATGGTGTGCTATGACACAAACAAAAGTGGTTCCCAGGAAATGGCTCTTCAGATCGTATTTACTATGCTCCACACTTCATTTCTCCCTATTATAGAAATATTCTTCAGCCAACCTACCAGTAAGTGTCTTGTTTGCTTGAATCGCTGACAACCAGAGTAACTTGCATTAACATCCACCCTAGTTTTTTTCCACAGCTTACCCTTTTCACACCATTTCTGCTCTTAGGTTTTTTTTTTTTTTTTTAACCTTGCAAGATTAATTCCGTAAAGTGATCAATGACATTTATAGTGTTTAAACAAGAAAGAAAGTGCCTTGATGCTTCTCTGTTTGTATTTTCACAGCTTCAATGGAAAATCTACAACAGGCTTTGTTTGCTAATTACTTTAATTTGCAGCTAGGAGGGAAGGAGAGTTAGCACCTATTAGTAAGCTTTACTCTAAACGTGAAAGGAATCACATGGGAATCAGAGCATCAGGCCCTCGGTGAATGATTTCCCTGCTTTTTATGAATCAGAGAACAGTTCAGCCATAAATTATATTTCCAGGACAAGGGGAACGGATGCATGTCCCAGGCTCTACCTGCCAAGGAAAAACATTGGCTCACTGACACTGCCCCTGGCTTGCTTTTGACAAGTAGTTTACTCCAGAAATAGCTACAAAATGCAAAGCAAACAATGTTTTTTCTAGCACCCCCTTCTTTCAGGGACTTGTGCTGCCTGTGTTTCCTGTGCTGTTTGGTTTCTCTATGCTATCATCTACGAGTTTATGTGGTTTTAAAAAGGTGTTACTCCTGCCAAACTTGCAAAACCTCAGAATTGTGTAGTACCTTACACACACACACACAAAAAAAAAAAAAAAAAAAAAAACCACAACCAATATTTCTGTTTTCAGTACAACAGAGAAGAGGAAATAATTGGATCTCTTTTTTTCATTTCACCTTCTTTAAAGTAGGCAATAGGTTAAATTTAGGATAAGAAGCAAGGAGGAAAAAAGGGACAACGATTGAAAGCACATGCTGCTTTTGGACACAGATGTTATTCCAAGTCAACCCTATAACTGTGCACTAGATAACACACTGCCTTATCTGTGCAGAACTTGTGTAGCCAGTTAATCTGGCCAGCAGAATACTTCAGTCTTCCTGGAATCTTCGCTTCTCTCTGCTTTTCCAGTTCCTAAAAAAACACTAGAAGAGACCAGACAGGAGCTCAGGCGCCTTGTATCTGGTCTCTTTCCCAGCCGGGAGCACAAACCCAGGCTCTGCCTCTCCCTGAGCTGCGGGTTCCTTCAGTCTCCTCTGCCACCCGGTGGCTTCGTGCCCATGCTGCAACCTGGCCACGGCTTCTCCTCCAGGTAAAACTGGCAGAGCTAGATTCTTCTCTAATTGGCGTCTAAATTGACACCAAAGTCAACTCAGTGGAGTACAGTGACAACAGAAAGCCAAAGCCTTGTCATCTCAAAATGACGCCTTAAGTTTTAGCTCTCATGTTTTTCACACTCCGTGCTGCTTAGGGACGTAGACCTGAGCCTCATGTTAAGTTTTAGTAAGCTCTCTTCACAGAGTGGGGACACAAAACAAATCCTTTTCCTGCTGAGGACCAAGGACAAATTTCAGCCCCAAAAGCACAAACAACAGTGGATCGAAAAGAGAAAACAAGGATAAGACCTCACAACCTGAAGCTGTAATTGGACAATTAAACCCCAATATGCAAATGGACAAAAACTTATAAAAATGTAGGATCTTGTGACCACTCAGCCATTTTGGATCCACCTTGGGTGTATCCCTGGCGAGGCTCTTGTCCTGCCCAAGGTGTATCCTTAAAGGCTTTTCAATAAATACCTACTTTATTCTCTACCTCTGTCCAGTCCCTGTTTCAGGTCAGCATTCCTAAGGCATCAATAACACAAAAAGCACTTTCAAAGTGCTTCTGATGTTCCTTCACCGAAACCAAAGATTTCCTCAAAACCCATCAAGTTCCAGTGATGAGTTCCACCTCAATCAATATGGAACACACAGTTAAAGTCTGAGGTATAAGAATAGCCTTGAGCATAACCACCAGGACTCCTTCCATATCACCACCAGGTGTTTGAATCCTGAAATAAGAAAACCAAAGCCTTGAACTATTTTTCCAATAGTGGCAAGCTACAGGAATTATTAACATTTAGGTTTGGTATTGGTATTGTCTTAAGGGGGGTTTGTGGTTTGGTTTTTTGTTGGGTTTCAGGGGTTTTTTTCCATGAAAAGCATTAGATTGTGTTATTTGCACCAAGTCAAAAGTGACTTGCAGTCTGTCAGATTTTTGAGTTTTTGGTTTCCTTCCCTACCAGAAAATTGCCAACCAGTAAATAAAGGTAGCACCTTCGTGTCCCAGACTTCACTTGTACTACATTCTGACCATCTTAAGTAAGGCTCTACAGACATAAACCATATCAATTTTGGTTTTACTTGATTGTTTTATTCTCTTGGACCTCTCTCAGATCACAACAGGTTCTCCAATGTTTGGAAAGCGCTTTTGCAAGCAGAAAAGCACCGGCTGTAAATAACCAACTGTTAGGACTGTCTGTACCAATAACCTTGATTTATGTAGTTTGTTTGAGAAACATTCCTCGTGGCAGAAAACAGTAACCTGTCCTGTACATTTAATGCATATGTTCAGGGAGCTTTAAATTCTCCATTTAAAGGCTCCTTTTTGAATTCCATCCCTTTCTATCTCCCCCTCCAGATAAAACCCATCATTCCTGAGGTGCTGTCAAATAAAGCCTTGTATTCTTGACCTGCTGCACTGTAACGCCAAATGGTTTATGCTAATGATGTAGTTGCATTCCTACTGATACAAACACAGTTTAATAGACCTACAGGGCCCTTGGAAATGGAAGTCAGGAAAAAGGCCCCACTCTAAATTAGCATGTTGCAAATTGTAACATGAAAATGCACGTGTAGTGCTGAAAATTTTCTTACTGCTTCATGAATGAGGAGTCAATCTAGCTAAACCCTAATGAGGAGCAAAGATAGAGGAGAAAAAAATTTTGTTAAGCACAATCTACCCTAGCTCTTGAACATGTAAGTAACATGGGCAGCTACAACAGACAAAGAACAAGGCAGAGCTGGCACGTGAAGTTACCTGCCACCATCTAATCCATGTGCATTTGCCAAGTCTGGAAAGAGATTCCACTAAATATTGGTGAATTTTGTAACTCTGTGAACCAGCTGCTTCTCTACTGCAGAGATGTTTCAGTCCTGCTCTGTGACCTGGGCACAGCCCTGTTCCAAACTGCTTTAGTGGTACAGACTGTGCTTTGCCATGCTCTGCTTTGCCTTCTCAATTCTCAGCTGAGAAATATTTCCAGGTACAGGCAACCTTCAATCTTCCCCGAAAACTACTCTTATCTTACAGCATCATCTGATCTCATTTTCTCCCAGTCAGCTGGAAGCTCAGTTATGCCCAGTTTTAGGCAACATTCACAAGGTAACTCATTTTTCTCCCTTCCTGATCGTTCAGCTGGCTAAACAGTTAAAACAATGCCGCTTACAATCTCTGGCTACAGTTTCTAAGCAAGTGCATGCTAAGGTGGGAGGCAAAAATCATATCAATCTTGATGTGAAAAAAACTAACCCAGGCTTTCAGGCAAGTAAGAACTCTCTGCCTCATAATTACTGTTTAAGCCTCTCTTGCTACAAAAGAGCGCACAGAAGCATATCTGGGAAAGGAATTCATGCAAGGAAGCTTGTTTTAGATTTCAGAAAAAGCTACACTTCAGAAAACCTGCACTGCATTTCTTTCAACTGGATCAGCGAAGAGATTTTAATTCCCATGTTTGTTTACATAGGACTTTACAAGCTGCCTAGACCCACCAGCAGTGGATGGAAAGCAGCCAGGCACCTTCTCAGCTCCACACTGCTGACACATTTCGCTTTGCCTCCTGTAACAATGCTGGGCAGACCTAGAGGCAAGAGCCCATTTTCCCCTCCTACACACAAGCCATAACACAGAAAATAAAAATATAATCTCAGAACTAAGCAGTAGCAAGTTTCAATTTATGGGGTTTTATTACCGTGGTTCGCAAAGCAGTCACACGGAGAGAGGTTTCCCAGGGCAGAGGTTCCTCCGTTCCGACTCAGGCTGAGTCTAGGCAGAGAGAGCCTCTTTGTTTATTTCTTACTTTTTATACATTTGTGGGTCTGGCCAAAGATTGGCTTTTTGGGGTTTCCACCCCTCAGCCTCAGTGGCCAGACCAATCGTCAGTTACAGTTGTTTTCAGGTTGGAAATATGCAAACAAAGGACAGAGAATGAAAAACAAAGGATTCGTTTATATTACTTCTGTGGGAAAAAGGTAGAACTGCTTCTAATATTGTACCATAGCTAAAAGATCTGACTCCATTTTATGAAACTTCAAAAGGCTTTAAAAAACTCAGAAAAAACAGGGTAACAGGGTTTTTTTTCTCATGAGGGCCATTTTTAAATGTTTGTGTAGAAAAGGAGACCGTCCACCACTGCTTTCAAATTACGGGGCTTTATTCACAGCCATTGATGTTGCTATTATTTAAACTCAGATGGTTGTTAGAACATTACAGGTCAGGATAAATCACTCACTTTCAGCAAAACCTTCTGAGTGTGTGACTTCAGCTTTTCAACGCTTGAAGTGCAGCAGCTCGCAGTGTACATGGAAAATATCCATAGGGGTACAAGGCAAAGCTCTATGAATACCACATCAGATACCTGTAGCTGCAAAAGAAACTTCTTCCCCCAGAAACAATTACCCTTTTTTTGCTGAGTCACAACAGGAGTGGACTTGATTTCGTCACAAGCCTCTTCTATCCAGCATGCTACTGAGAAATGATGAATTAGACTGAGCAAAACAAGCTCTTCCCTGAAAATGAGTCCAGCATTCTACAACAAGGGTAATTAATTATGTCAGAGAGCGAAACCTTGTTAAGTCCCCAGGATGGGAACAGGCAGCAACAAAGCACAATTCCAGCTCCCAGCCCCAGGAATCCCCTGTCTGTACAAGGCTGCACACATCTCTGCACAGACAGAGGGTCAGAATCCAGCCTCATCCTCCTCAGGTCCAAGAGCCAGAAACTCAAACTCGTACCCATGTACTTCACCCCCTTCGCTGCTACTCCCGTGGTAACCTCAAGAAATTAGAGAGGGAGCGAGAACAAGGGTTCAAATAAACCTCTTTCAAAGGGAGAGAGGAAGAAAAGGCTACAAAAGGAGGCATTCCACAGAGCAAGAGATACAGCCTCTCTCATCCAAAGCATCTGCCTGGTTATTCTTGCCAGACAGTCCAGCTACATCCCCACACATTGGGTGAACCCAGAGGATTTTCTTTGGTTAAAAGAACGCATTTGTTCATGGGAATGCATGTAGTCCACTCGTGCAACAACATGGAAACAGCTACCTTCACCAAAAAAAAAAAAAAAAAAGCTTTTAAAAAATCACTGAGTAGAAAAAATAAGTCACTGTATCCAGTTCTCCTTAAGTGGCAATATGCTACATTTGCAAATTCACAGTGATATTTTGTTCTGTAAATAAATCAAGAACACTTCTCCCAACGGTGTCCATAAAAGCACTCAAGCCCAAACACGAAAGCTGTATCCCATCCTTATTTTTTTCTGCTCCACAGCCTGAGAGGGGCCCTGGAGGCCTCCAAATATAGGAGTCATCACTTCACTCTCTTGTTACCTACAAATAGTGAACGGAGCACATGTGCTGCCTATTGAAAACCACAATTAGTAGCATGAATACACAGCAGCGGTTCCCTCATTGTTGACTTTTAAATTAGAATCTTCTAAACATAAGATGAGAGGAATTTCCATAATTCCTTCAGTGATTTTTCTTCATTTTATCCCTTTGAGAAAACTTTCAAATACTGGATTTCGAAGGCAACAAGAACAAAAAAATAACATTGCTTTTGTAGGCAGAATCTCAAACAGCAACAAATTAAGTAGAAAACTATTTTGATATATATGTATGACCACCAACTCTCAAACAGAAACCTCACTGAAAGAAATTATACTGGATAAAAGCAGGCACAACAACTTCAGATCGTTGGAAAGCATTACTTTGTAAGATGATGCCTAGTATAAAAAAGTATTAACAATGAGAAATTACTGGAGGATGAAATCAAATGGAAATACCATATAACACAGTTTGTAGTTAATATTGCTTTTCCTTGAAGTTTCTGTCCATCCCTTGCCTACACACACACACACACCTTTCCTTTCATACCCACCCTTCTCTTCTAACTCCCTAGCCAGCCCTCTCTTTCCAGATCTTGTTCCACCTTGTGATCTTCATCTATTACTTTCCTTTCCCCCTCCTGTGCCATTTCTTTGCCTTGCCTTTCCCTTTATTTCCTTCCTTGACTCACCAAATCCTCCCTTTTCTTGCATTGCCTTGCTGCCTTCAGCTGCTTGTTCCATTCTTCCCGGGTTTTGCCATGCCTTGCCTTCCTTCTCTCTGATTTCCCTCATCTTTCTTACACCTCCCTTGTCTTGCACTTCCTTATAAACCTGTTCCCTGCTTTTCCTTGCCTAGCTGCACCTGCCTGATGGAAATGGGATGTTCCATATTTAGGCAGAAATTCAATGATCCCCTGCATTTACGAGAAGCTGTGCTGCACTTAGCTAAGAACTCTGTATTTTCATTATTTTGTTATTTCAAGTGTTTTTTAGTTTAAGCCAGTGTCTGGTTTTGCCTCAGTGAACACCCTGGGAAAACTGGGGAGTAACTTGGAGCTTAGACACACCAGGAGCTTTAGCAAATAGAACCCACCTGCAAAACTTCATCAACAGACAGTTAACTAAGTAATTAAATTACTATAGTATTGTTGAAGTAGCAAAGCTCTAAATTATTCTTTAACTAGAGATGGACAAGATGTTGTAGTTAGATAAGACAAGTTAAAAAATGGGGATTCAACAGGAAAAGGCAGAGCAGGTGCCATACACAGTCAGCCTGAACGGGTCATCTGGAAGGCAGCATAATGAAAATGAAAGTGATGAAAAAAAGAGAATTCTCCTCAAAATTGCCAGAAGAGGACACTGGGTGGTAGTCTTGCCTCATAAAGAGGCAAGAAGGAATCAGATATCTGTTTTGTGATGTAACATACTGGGCAGACACAGTGGTGGGGAGCAACGGGCAACCTCCGCATTGCAGCGTATATAAACCTCAGAAAGTTTCTGTTTCTTGGGACAGTCTCGGCAGATAAATAACCATTTGTCCACAATTGTTGCTAAGGATGTTCAACCCTTTATTTCACTGACCTGCTTCTCACTGGACTTACATTCCAGGTGAAAGCTGCCAGGACAGAGGAGTCTGGTTCTCCTTGACCTCCCCTGGTCAGCTAATAGTCTAATTATGGGGGAATTTAGTTTACAGGTAGAAGATGGGAAAAAAAACCCAAACCACCGAACAATTTCTACATTTGCAAGAAGAGCCTAAATAAGCATTTTTCCTCTATATATTGCTCCCTCCCCATAAACTCTATGAACTAGATACTAATGCAAAAGCACTTTTCTGATAAAACTCCAGAACGGCCCTGCCAGATTCTGTGTTCACTGGGTGACATTCAGGCAATTTGAAGGAACTCCAGAAACTGTCAACAACCCCCTAAGATTCGCTCAGGAATTGTGTAGGCTTCCAAAGAACTCGATGTTTTCTGAGTGCCCAAGTGTGTCTAACACACACAAATGAAAATGCAACCTAAATCTGCTCAGCAGCACATTATGCTTTTATACACAAACATACCACAGCACGTATCAAAGGATGACCCAGCTTAACAGCCTGAGCCACAGAATTTGTGATTTTCTGCCATGGCTGTTCAAACTGTCCTTGTGCCTTGGTTTAAGGCACTTTAAAGAGATGGGCACCCTGGAACTAGTGACCAATCCATCCCTTTCCACCACTAAGGAGTGACAAACAAGTAAATACAAGTGAAGAAAATAACAGCTCGCTGACAAAGAGAATGCAAACAGGCAAGGAAAAAAGTAAATACTTGCCAGATACAAAACTGCTAAAAGCTCACGGATCCCAAAGGTGAAAAGAGAGACCCAAAATGTCAGAAACAGCCTTTCCTGAGATGGCACAAGGCAGGGACAGCCTCGGGCTTGTAGGACAAAGGGACAAGGTGCCATCACATCCCTCTTGGGAAGACAGGAGCTTTACAGAGCAGTTCTAGCAGCAGATGAGATTTGCTGGCTCGTGTGGGGTTTTTGCCTGCTGTGGGATGGGGGAAAAGGACAACTCTGTCAGGGCTGGCAGGGGCTGGCCTGGCCCCAGGAGAGCTCTGGCTTTTTTTGCCGCCAGCAGAGTTCACAAATTCACTTTGAAACAAGTTTCTAACTGCAAGATGCAGTCTTGATGGATGGTGGATGGCTGTGGTTGTGAGGCTGAAGCTGCCAGAAAGAGAGAGGCTCTGCTCCTGTAGTCGTCTCTCCTGGGGCAGGTAGCCGATCAAATTGGACCAGATTGCTGGAGCCCACCGGGGAAAAAAAGGACCCAAAACTAAAAGAGACACCCAAGAGGAAAAAAAAAAAAATTCTAAGACAAAGGCCAGACAACCAGTGAAGCAAATTTCAGGCAGCAAAATGCAGGAAGCTGCCTGCGAGGGCTGACTTTAAAAATCCTGTGATAACCTAGGCACACACACACAAGGTCCACGGCTGCAGGGTCTTGAAGAGACATTAACAATTTTTGGGCACAGATAGATATGGAATAAGATAACTTTACTGATTACCCCAGGACACTTTGAATAACAACTTCCTCCTGCACTTGCCTCTCATGCTCAAAACAACAACAACAAAACCCACCACCACCAATACATTTTGAACAGAATCCTGTTTTAGAAATAAAGGTGGCAAGCATTAGAGTTACAGCCCTGTACTTCAGAAGCTATTTATTGAGTTTAAAGACAGGGCTAACCTACAGCAGGTAGAGTGTCACACTGACATGAGCAAGGAGCTTTCAGGGGGCCACATCCATAGCCTGGAACATTGTGATTTTGCTCTATGGAGATGTAACTAAAATCAGGTACACTTTGAGTGTCCTCACAAAGTGGAACCAGCCAGGTGCCCTAAGTTACAGTGGCTGGGAAAGGCTTCACAAAGAGATGATGAAAACCTGTGAGAGGAGGTTTCATCCAGATGCACTGAATGCAAAGGCATCACCTCCTGACCGGGGAGTGCAGGGATGACACCTGAATTTTATACAGTATGGGTGTATTTGTGAAGGTACAAGCGGCAGCTTCTGTCCCTTGTTACCTCTGCTTGGGCCATCTCCCATGTCAGGTCTTTTGAGGGTCCAGACATCTCCCACTGCTTCTTTTTGGTACAGTCCTTTCACTCCCATCGGTATCATGCAACACTACCTGTTAGTAAATTCCTACATTTTCAAAGTTGTTCTTGCTTTGAGCACCAGCAGTGATCTCTGAGAGCACTTCTCACATTGTGACAGATATTATCATGACAATGATTTCAAACATTTCCTGTTACATCTTTGAATCAAAAGGTCCCCTGTGTCCTGACAACTGGGCTTAGGTTCTAACATTCAGCATCTCTTTCCACAAATCCCGGCCTAAAATACTCCTTTTAGTAAAATGAGTGGTATGCTGAGCAGGAATGGCAACAGAGTGAGAGGTCAGATTTAGAAAAGGACACGAGAAACAGGTCTAGAGCAGAACTGGAAAATAGTTACAGATCTCAGCTACTCAGGTAAGGTCCGTGCATTTCTTATCCTGTCCATTTGCACTGTTCTGAGAAGGGGCTACAGCCCAAATGAAGACGTTTTGACAACTTTATATTTTTCCTTATACAATGTAAGTGGGATGACATTAAAGACATCACAGTGACTTTGCAGCTTCTACTTTTCCTCTTGCTTTTCATATTGCTACTGTCTCTTATTCTAAACTCTCCCCAGGAATTATTACATTATCCCTTTCAAAGTTGTCTTGTCTTTTGAATGGCTGGCAATTATTATTTTTAAGGAGTAATATAAATTGGAGGATGAGGACATTTACTGATATCCTTGTTGCAGACAGCTTATAGTTTTTCTATTACATCTCCTCGCAGAGTTTTCAGAGCACAGCGTGTGGAACATCTGTTTGTATGTCAAATAAGACAAGTAAATCATCTTCAACACTTGCTGTACAGTATATTAAACTAGCCTGACCCTATGTGACCAGCGCTAAAATTTTAACTGTTTGTAGCACAAAGGGCTGCAATCTGCCTAAAGAACACCCCAGGAGTCAAGCTAGCTGCATTTTGATTGCAAAAAAGCGGCAATTTCCCTTCCAATAGGGAAAACAAGAATGCATTGTCAGCTGCACCACCCACAAGAAGCCATTAATTGGAACAGCAAGCCCATATTTCACTCAGACTTTCAAAATCCTCTACAAGTCTGAAGGAACAAAGCGTTTTTCTCTTATAAGGCTTTATACTGCAGAATTTCTCTGTTCTGCACCAGAACTGAGACCCGTCCCCTTCTGTCACCCATAGCTGCCCCAGCAACCTTCAGAAGAGAGGAGGAGTAGGGTGCACTCAACCAGAGTTTAAACCAGGAGGAATTAGAAACAGGATTTCCCTGTGTCACAGCTGAATGGATGCCCAGTCCCCTTGGGCGATTTGTAAATCGCAGAGGAATTTCTCCACCTCTGGCTTACAGAAAGCCTGCCCGACTTCAGCAATCCTCAGGGGGGAAAAAAAAAAAAATCACTGAAAACTGTTCTGTAACAGGACACTGACTGGTGTGGGCTATGCTCCAACACTGCCACCAACAGATGGACTTGGCAGCTCTTTGCTCCACAGTGCTGTTCCCGGGATGTGCCATATGGGAAGAAAAAACCTCTGATAAGAACTGGGTACAACACCCCCAAGACCCAGTCTGCCCCTTAAGCAACTTTACGCACTCCAGAGTAAAAATACAGTAGCAAAAGCCATTATAAATTTTTTTTTTTTAATTTCCCATCTGTTTGAAAATTGGAATTTCCCCACTGGTTTGAAAGACAGGCGTCTGCCAAGGAAGGCAGAAACCCCCTTTTGAATGGAAAATAGGAGTCCCTTCCCTCCCAATTATTATAACTGGTGCTGGCATGGGCACCACAATAGCAGCTAATTCTCCCACGGCAGCTCGACCATTCCCCTCCAATCCCAAAGGCAAGAGAACGAGCCAGGAGCTGAGCCCAACCCCTGACTTCCCGGCCAAAAAACTCCGGGTATCCCGGCTCTTCCCAAGAGGAAGTAGCTCCCAAAAATTAGCTCTTCCCAGCCGAGAGGCTGCATATCCCTTCTCCCCACCCTGACCACTTCTTTTGTCTCTCTTAAGTACCGGTAGTCATTATCTCTCAGGCACCAGCTGGGAGAAAATTCCTTGAGAGAAAGAGAGAAGGGAGGGAGAGAGGGAGGGAGAAAAAGAGAAAAAAAATTAAACAAAATAAAAAAAAAGAAGAAAAAGAACCCTAACCTCCAACGTCATCTAAAAACCAAAACAACAAATTTTCTCTCTTTAACCAATCTTAACGCTGCCACAGTCTGAGGGCCTGACCATAGGCACTGCTTTGCTGTAGCAGATATGAAAATAACCATTACAATGCAGACAGGAGAACTGTCCTTAAGTTGCACTCTGACCACAATAGCATCTAAACCAAGTTTTACATCTTTTGTAAAAGTTTATTCCAAACTAAGCATTCTTCTTCATTTTATACTCTTCAGAGACACCCACACCCTTATTTAACTGATGCTGAGAAACTCCAGCATTACCTGTATACAAATATTCAATAGGATTTACTAATAAGTCCCACAGTTTTACCCAATACCACCTATTTTGAGCTTCTGCTTGTCACAGGCTGGCAATGCAATTTCGGTCTGAGCAGGAAGAACAATCAGTCTCACACTGGCTGCTTGTTATTTGTATTGACATAACATTATTAATCCATCCCAAAGCAGTTTTCATCATCCACCCTGAAAAAAAATAATCAGCCATTTCTAAATTTGAAAGCTGTTTTGTTCCACCTCTGGGGCTGATGGCACAGCCATACCAGTTCAAGAAAATCAAGTGGGGGTGGGAGACTGTTGTTGCACCCTCACTTTAGGGTGATGCCTTAAGTTTTAGTTTTAATGTTTCTCAGACTCTGTGCTGCCTAGGGGTGCAGTTCTGAGCCTCATATTCAGTGTTAGTAAGCTCTCTTCACAGAGTGGGTAGATAAATCCTTTTCCTGCTGAAGTCCAAGGACATCTGTTACAAGTTTTCAGGCCCAAAAGTACAAACAACAGTGGACTGAAGAGCAAAAACAAGAGGGATGAGACTTCACAACCCAAAGCTGTAATTGGACAATTAAATCCCAATATGCAAATGGACCAAAACTTATAAAAATATAAGACCTTGTGACTGTTTGTCCATTTTGGGTCCACCTTGGGTGGAGCCCTGGCCAGGCTCTTGTCCTGCCCAAAGTGTACCCTTAAAAGCCCTTCAGTAAATATCTACTTTATCCTCTAGCTCTGCTCAGTCTCTGTTCCAGGTCAGCCACTCCAAGGCATCAAGGGGTAGAAACAAGCCAAGACACAAACTATCACTTAACAACATGAGAAGGGTCCCAGTTTATGCTCTTTTACAGCTTAGCCATCCTGCCTCTGACTACAGCAAGCTCCTACTGTAGGGTCCAACCACAGACTCTGACTGCTGGAATATGACTGCAAGTATTTCCTCGCTGCCTCTGACCACAGGCTTTTACCTAGCTATGACTATAACTGCAGGCTCCAACCCCGTCACACCCAGACTGACCTCACAGCAGATCCTCCACAGCAGCAACTCCCCTCCTTGTGTTTCTCTGGATTATTCCTTCTTCCCCAGGGCTCCTCAAGGTCCCCTTCCTTTAGACCTTCCTAACCAGCCAACCCACCCTTTTTATCACACTTATCTTTATTAATCACAACTGTGACCTATTAAGGGCAAGGCTGCTCCTCCTCTTTGCCAGAGAAGAGGAAGGAAAAACAAGAAGCAATCTTTCAGCTTAAATGGAGCATTTCCAGTAAACAAATGGAAGCCAGGAATAATTAAATAGCAAGTCCTTTTTAAAAATCAACACAAGCCCCTAAAGTTAGCAATTATATTCTCCAGTTATTATTTTCCTTACCTGGCTATTTCACACTCTAAGGCATCCTAAATTTCAGGGTTATGAGAGGTCCCAGATTCATATCAGACAGGCAGCTTCTTACAATAGCCTGCTCAAAAAAAAAAGTGGTCTGGGTGAGGGAGAAGAGCTGAGCACACATTTCATCCTCTCCAGCAAGCCAGCTCAGCAACCTGGTCTGCTGCTGTGCAACTGGAACTCGTTAAAGAAACTGGGGGTGGGGAGAGTTCAGAAACCCCAATAGCAGAGGCTGTGCAAGCTGCACTTCTTGAACATGGGAAAGAAAGAATTCCAGGGGGATACAAAGCAGCCTCCCAGAAACTACAGGGTTTATTAAGATCGGTCTGGGCTCTTTGCTGAGGTGTTCCGTAGAGGAAAAGGGACAAAAAATTGGGAAAAAAAACCAAACAAACAAACAAAAAAAAACCTACAAAACCAAACAGATTTCAAAGAAAATAATATTTCACCGCGGGAATAAATTAAGGAACCAATTACTCAAGAGTTCTTGGAGGTTTTCAAGGTGGGGCAAACCCTTGAGGGCTCTGAGGTGGATTTGGTGGGATTTGGGCAGGAGATCCCCACCCTCAAGGGCTCTCCCGGCTGGGCTGTCCCCTGTGATGTGCTAAGCACTTCTTCCAGAGCCAGGCAGAAGCCAGCCACTGGATGTCACCCTGCACTCATCCAGCACTGCTGCTCTCTGCTCTCAGTGTACCGTGGCGGTGGAAAGGCTTTCCTAAAGAGCTTCTTACTTCAGGTAATGACTTCAGGTTATTACACTTCTTCAAAGACGTCCTTGCTGAAAAGTACGCAACAGGCTGTTTTTAAAACTTCTTGAATCCCTGCCTGAGGTTGAAAACTTCATATGAAGTTCAGCCAAATAGATGCCATGAGTTAGGAGTGCATTTTGGGGCCGCATCAAGAGTGCTGCACAACTTTGTTTGAATGCAAAGCCCCATGAGTGTCACCGAGACACACAAAGCAATCACACGCAGACAAGAGATTTTCACAGAGGTTCCTCTGATCCAGCTCCCAGCTGGGAGAGCCGAGAGAAGAAGAAACCCCTTTGTTTATTCTTTTACTTTTATACATTTGTGGGTCTAGCAGAAGATTGGCTTTTTGGGGTTTCCACCCCTCAGCCTCAGTGGCCAGACCAATTGTCAGTTACAATTGTTTTCAGGTTAGAAATATGCAAACAAAGGACAGAGAATGAAAAACAAAGGATTTGTTTATATTTATTTATTGTTTATATATGTATATAATATGTATGTATATAATATATATATTGTTTATATATGTATATATATGTATATATTTTATATTGTTTATATTACTTCTGTGGGAAAGGTAGGAAAACTGCTCTAATATTCTACAGTAACTAAAAGATCTGACTCCATTTATGAAAACCAAAAGGCTAATAAAGAAACTCAGAAAAACCAGGGTAACACATGAGTTAAAAGTGCATTTTGAGGCTGCATCAAGAGTGCTACACAACCTGGCACACACATCCAGGTGTGCTTCTATTCCCCCTGAGCTGGGACACAATGAACTGAACTAGACTATGAGATTTTATCTAGTGCATGTATTGCCAAAACGGTATCAGTGGGACTGCTGTGGTTTCCATAAAGGAACTGCGGGGACAATAATCACTGTAGGGGGAAAAGAAGGGTTCTATAAAACCCAAAGCATCCTTCAATGCCTCCTAGCATATTATTGATTCTCCTCTCCTTCCCGAAAGCCAGTTCCTGTTTATTTCAGGCAGGTGCAGCATGAGCACTGAGGGGTCTGAATGGCACGCTGTGCTCTTCTGCAAGTGAGCTTCACCTAAGAATGTGAAATGCAGGAAGAAAATACGAGTTCGGTGTCAAAGCTATTGATTTTTAACTGTCAGTTTCACATTAATAGCGCTGTCATCTGCAAGCACTCTAAAGTCCCCTACAGACATCCTGTGCTCCCCTGCCATTTCTCCTTTCCCCACTAATCCCTGGTTTCATCATACAGGTCCGGGATCATTTTGTTTACCTTTAATGCTAGTGCTGCTAAAAATGCCATACTTCCCTACATTTGTAAAGGGTAGAAGCTGAGACTTTTCTCTAAATGCAAGAGTCTCATTTTTCTCTTGTAGTAATCAGCATTAGCAATGGGGATTTTAAGTCAACCATCCTGAAAAAATCAAAGTGCTCATTTGTTTCAAGTGAATAAATGATAATTGAGGCACATAGTCTATCTGGAGTAAGAAGATCATGTCAGACTCAACATCCCCACTCTTCTGAGCACACACACCACCCCTTGTGCAAAGAGAATCTACTCACATGGCTTCTCAGTGGAGCATTGACACAGGAAGAGATTGCCCTCCGATACGCCACGGACAAAGAATTGCTTCATTCCTTGTATAAGGAATGAAGTCCTGGCAGACTAAGGGATGAAGTTACAGTTCTCTGTGCAACTTTAAAAAAAAAAAAAAAAAAAAAAGAACCTGCCCAAAAGTCATATAGTGGAGCTGGAAGTTCATCTGGTCTCTCACACCCGAGCTCAGACTGAGGCACAGGTCGTCAGTGTTTATGTGGTGACAGTTTTCACACCAGCACCTGGGACACCGTGGAGACAAGAGGTGCTGTAAAGCTACACTGCACTGGAGACCATCCAAGAGTTGACCATTAGAGGCTGAATTCAGGAGACAAGAAGCTTTGCCACTACAATGTTCCTTCACAGCCAGATGCTTTATGAATACCACTAAGTCGACCCTGATCCTACCTTCCTCAGAATTAGATTTTCAAGTAGCAAAGACAGACTCCGATGCCCTCCTCAAGCTTGCTGAGTTATTTCTGTGTACAGAAGAGGTCGTTTTGAACAGGCTCTCTGACGGTAGCCAGGGAAAAGGCAAAAAGGAATAATGCCCATAATCTGTCATGATGGCTGCCAAAGAAGTACTAGCAAGCTGTTTCTCTGTGAGACTCCAAACATTGCCCTTTGTGCAACATTGAAAAGGGAAATAAATATATGTGTACCTACACCCTGCTGTATGCATCCTGCATTGAAAGTATTCTCCTCTCAGTTGTTTTGCTCTCCGCGTGCAGTATCCACACGTATGTGAAGTATCCCTAGCTCACACAAACCGGTTAAAGAGCAAACAGGAGCTGGAACCAGCCACGTCTGCAAGTGTTTTTCATAAGGACTTGGGTAAAGGATGAAGTGCAATGTCAAGGACTACAAACACTGGTCTTATTTCATACCACAGAATGTCCAGTTCTGGCCTGGAACTCCTGCGCCGTAATTGAAGAGGAAAGGATGGGACCTTTGTGGAGACACGTATATAAAGCTTCACCTTGTGAAGTATGTGCATCTTCCACATCCACGGAGAACTGGATATATTAATATCTGTAAGCTTTGAGGAAAAAACTCACATTTTCCAATAGCAAGTGCCAAATCTCACCTCACCATTTTTATTCATAGCCACAGGGAAATTGAATGTATTTTGTCCGCTGTTTGCGAACACCTAGTGCCGCTGGCGCTGTCTGGGCAGTCACAGCTTCCAACGTGTATCCAGGTGTAGGGCGCATTCCCAGCACACAGCCTGTCTAAAATGGACACATGAAAGCCTTGCAGCAGCCCTTCAGCACTTGAAAGGGGCTTACAGGAAAGACGGGGACAAACTTTTTAGCAGGGCCTGTTGTGATAGGGCAAAACGTGAGTGGATTTAGTTTATGCGTAAGGAAGGGGTTTTTACAATGAGGGCAGTGAAACTCTGGCACAGGTTGCCCAGAGAGGTGGTGGACACCCCACCCCTGGAAACCTTCAGGGTCAGGTTGAACAGAATGCAGGTTGAAGATGTCCCTGGTCTTTGCAGGGGGTTTGGACTGGGTGGCCTTTAAAGGTCCCTTCCAACCCGACGGATTGTTTTTCCCCTGGCTTAGAGCCATGGTTTCATCTCGAAAATAACCTGTACCAACACACACCACAGGTAAGAGGCTCTTTTTGACACACTGCTAAAGCCCATATTTAGCCGTTTTCCTGACTGCTAGATAACTCTTACAACCATAAGATTTATCCCAGGGAGTCACAGATGGCTCATCCAAGGAAGGTTATGGCAGGAAAATGCTTGCCAAGGTCACACATCTAATCCTACACATATCTTACTTAGACCACAGAGACTTAGATCAATTCAAAGGCTCTCAGGTTTATTAACAAGTAACAAAGTGTGCACATGTAAAAAAAATTCTAAAGAACAAATCCTGTGTGGGACCGTGTCCTCATCCCAAATCACTCCCTGTAACTAAAAATTTTCTTGTTTTGAAGAAAGGTTACTTGTTTCTATTACAGGAAGCGCTGTGTGTTCAGAGAGGGTGCCCAAATTTCCTCCTGTCACCTTTCCCTGGTAGCAGCCAAAAGATTGCCTCCTCTCAGTGCAAGTCACAAAAGAAATTAATGTCTTGAAAAAAACAGTTAAGAGGAAAAATGTTTTGAGATTACTGAAGGATTAACATTCTTTTATTGCCCTCCAAAGGTAAATGAATATGCTACACACAGAATATGCTGTAATATATGCAAAGTACACTATAATATATTCAAAGGATTCTGGAAAGGAAAAAAAGGTCTTTTGTCTTCTGACTCATTTTGCATAACTCAGATAATTTGTTCCTGCCTTGAATTCTTAAAATTAATTAGAAAATACCTCCTTCTCTCTTAATTTCAAACAACTCATTCATCTTCCTTTCTTTTTGTTTTGTATTCCTACAGTCCAATCCCTGGATCGGTTAGTCGCATGTAACCCTTTATCCTTAAACAATTCCTAAAGCCACCTCAAAAGGATGACTTACACTCAGGCTGTGCAGTACCCTCGGAGAACTGCTGGCTAGAAAACAAATGCCAGCACCCTGCTTGAAAACTTCTGGCAGGGAAAAGACTCCCAGAGCGTGTTGCTTCCTTCCTGCCGCTGTCTTGTGTGCCTACACAGATCTGGATTCTGCTGCAGGGAATTCTCACACCGCGTTTGCATCAGGGCAGTGTATGCCACATTGGTGCTCATTGCAAGCAGGAGCCAGGGAGCTGCTGCAGAGCACCAAGGAGAGTACTCAGCCAGCAAATGGCCAGTTTTGAGTGCCTGAGGGAAGGCAGGCAGTCCAACACCACCACTTTGGTATACACACAGCCCGTTGTGTGCAGCCCGTTGATTCGATGGCTCAGAAGTAGCAGTACTGAGAAAAAACAAAACAAAAACAAAACCAAAACCAACCTTTTGAGATTTATTGCTCAAACACCAGCCAACAGACATGGATTACCCCAAGGGCTGCACAAAAGGATGCTGAGAGGGGTCCACAGCTAATGGCAATACATTGATATCCACAGCAAGGTCTGCAGCTAATGGCAATACATTGATTCCAACAGTGAAAGTTACCCTTTCGGGAGGAAAAAAAACCCTGAAATAAAAGGAGGGTTGGAAACACAGAGGCCCTCAGGTTGTTGTTCTCTTTCAGGCTTCTCTCCAATGTAGCAGGTGCCCCCCTTAATGCTTTTCCCAGTCAACTTCCCTATCAGACATTCCTTCAGTGTCATTTGTGCTCCGTGCTGATTCATTGTTCAACTCTGGGCTTCATCAGATCTCCTCATTAAAATGGCAACCCCTTCCAAAGAGAGCCCATCTCACACCAATATTGGGATTTGCAGGTGCAAGGCCATGAGAGCGAGGCAAAACCACTGCCAGTGGTTTGGGAGAAGGTTACAGAGCTGTGAGCCAGAGACTGGATTTTGATTTGCAGGGGGAAGGCTGGTGGTGCAACACCAGCCCTGTTTGAAACAGCTCCTTTAAGGGGTATTTCTGGAGCAGGCAGCACACAGATGGGTCAAGATGTGCTACAGACTATTTTAAATGTGAACAAAGAGTCTGAACCTTGAAGTCACACCTGCAGATGTCTCTGTTAGATCACCCTTCGTTCTCATGGCAATGTTCCTGCACTGCAAGAATGTGAAGGAAGGGTGAAAGGACTGGAAGTCTGTGTCACTGACTTTCCAATTAAAGCTCAGCACTGCAGCCTGTCAATGTCCCATTCCGGAGGCCAAGTCAGCCTTCAGGCTCTGCCTGGCTTTTACCCACCTCTACTTCCAGTTCAGCTTGCCACGCAGCAGACTAGCTGTCATATCACTGAGAAAAGAGCTTAAAATGTATTGAAGTTGTTCTTTCATGCTCTTTGACTAATTAATTGCCACCAACACTTCTGGGCCAAATTCAGAATAACCTAACGTAGTGTCAAGAAAAGCAATCACTTAACTAAGATGCATATTTCCTCAAATAAAGCCTGCCTGGTACAAATCCTTGCAACTATTAACATGACACAGAAACTCTTCCTTTCAGTTATTTCCTTTGTGTTAATGAAACCCATCTAATAATCTGGACCTAGGACTGAAGACTCCAGATACGATTTCAAGATTGAAAGGCGAATTTTATTTTGCCATATGCTGCAAAACAGTATACAGCTAAAAATATTGAGGATGGATGAAGGCAAGTACTTTAAACCCAACACTCAATTTGGTTTTAAACACTGAAATAAGCTACCAGTGGCTGTTAGCTGTAAGTCAAACCATGCTGGCCTCTGAGAAAGGACCGTCCTCTTCCACTCCTCTGTGAAGTGTTTCAGTTATTTAGTAAAAATATGATGGTTTTGGAGTAAAATGCACTATTGTGCATTATCAGGGACAACCATTCTTTCAGCAATGCAGCCTACTTACTCACAGAATACTAATGTGTTCCCAAAACCCTTTTAACTCTTTTTTTGTTGTTGTTGTTTTGATGCACCATTAGCTTTGTAATGAGAAAGCAAGCATGGTCTCACAGTAATCACAAGTTCTCTATGACAGTATCCATCTATATATACAATTAATAGAAGGAGCACTAGTACACATTACCCAAGTCTGCAGCACAATATCCAGGCTGTGATATCTAAAAAAAAGAAAGCTTTGGGTAAAACTTACGTGACCTTAAAGGAATGCTATTCAGATAAAAAGGATCAAGCTTTTATTGCAACATTTATGATGTCTGCTGTATCAGAGGTTATCTTAGGGATTTTATTGAGGTAATTTGCCTGTATATTTGCCTAGGCATCTGTGATATGCTACAATCAACTGCCACAATAATGATTTAATTTTACAGCAAATTACCATTACATAACCAAGAGTAATTCTGTGGCCAGCTGGGCTTTTGTAAATTCCTTACCCTTGTAGGAACAGTCTTATTTGCTTCTTGATAGACACGTTGTTCTGACACTGAACTGCTAGGGAAATAACCAGCTGTCCCCATATGGTCTTCATACTGTTCTCCATAAACTTTCAAGCAAGGAGGTATATAATTAGGTATATAATTAGATACCTGAAAACAATCCTCATCTGGTTCGAGCTGGTTCATCACTTAGTCAAAAGGAGTTACCAGTAGCATTCTTAATCTGGTCTTACATTTCCTAGGTTCCAATCAGCTGGCACGTGAAAGAAACCACTGACAGAAGTTCTGATCTAGGCATACATCTTTTGAGTAAATGAATACTGCTTTATAGTTTATCTGGATCTTTTTTTTGTAAACACAGCTAATCTTTATATTTGCTTCCCTTAAATTTAGGACTTGAAAGGCCCCTGTGATTAAAAGCTTTCTCCTCCACCGCTTTCATAAACAGCCACAGAAATAAACTGCTGAGCCATTCTGTCAAGGTTCAGTTCATAATTACCATATAGCTATTGAAGATATTTCATTTACAAAAAAGAAAAATATTAAAGCCCTTCAAGTCTCAACCAGTTTAAACATTCACTTTTAAAACAAAGTTGCTGCTTTAAGCCCCACGTTAGCTCAGCATTTGCATCCATTTCTTGACAGCAATGTGTGTTAATCTGCTTCTAGTTTGTTCATATCCACAAGAATGAACTCTTATACTTGCAGCCCAGAATTCTCCAGAGTCTTTTTCATTCATTAGTTTTGAGTAAACATAAGTCAGCTGGCCCTTCTTAATATTAATGAATCTGCAGTCTGAAGCATTACAACCCTCTTCTGCTCTGGAAAGGGAATTGGTGTCTGGGGGGGAAAAAAAAAGTGACAAAAGAATGAGGTAGATGAATTTAAATACTTTTACAGAAATATTAATACACCTGACTTTGTAGTAAAATTATTCCTACAAATAAAAGTAGGTTATCTTGAAACAGTTAAAGTCTTCAAGAATTTGTTCTGTGCATTTTTCTGTTCTCCAGTAACCAGCAATAACAGCTTTAGAAGCAATTTCAGCTGAACTGAAAGTTAGAATCCCTCTCTACACTTTTCACTTAAGTGAAAAATGTTCCTTTACAAAGCCCATTTTTTTGTAAAACTGCATGTGACATTCTACATAGCCAGTTGACAAGACAAATATATGACAGAGCTAAACAAGAAAAGTAGTTTTCCCTTCACCCCTACCATTATTTTCAAAAGGATTTTGTCCTCAAATTTAAAGCAAATTCACTTGCAGACACAGTTGTCATCAGTACACAGCTTCTTGCTGGTGAGTTTATCCATAAAAATTCCAGTTGCCAGAGGACACATTAATCTGAGACACAAAAGTAGAACCATCAAATAAACACTTAGTGTCATTTCTCTTCGCTGCAGGACTTGCTGGGTGCGTGCCAGGTCCGGCACTCCCCATCTTTTATGGAAGGGGCAGACACATGGACTAACACACCAGGCTAATAGGAAGGGGCTGCAGCAACATTCCATCCCACTAGAGGAGCCGTAGGCAGGAGGAAAACCTCAGGACCCACTCATAAAGGTGAATCCCCTCCCAAAGCCATTCTGTATTAACATTTTCATCAGCAACTGTATCATTTGAACATGCTAAGCCCTCCTAGAGTTGTCCCTAGCCTGAATCGTACTTCAAGCAAAGTCTGAGAATGAAAATTAAGTCAGACCCTGGCAAGAAGCAAATGAAATTACATCCTTCTTAATCCTCCTGTCCCTAATTTTCATGAATGCTTACTGACAAGCACAATTTTCCCTGGACCAAAAACCCTCAGTAGCAGAGATTCCCCTGTTCCTGTTTACAGAAGGGACCTACTGGGACAATACCAGACGGATGCAATGTAAACAAACGATTAGGGAGCCTGCAAGGCAGTAAAAAGGCTTTTCAAGTCAGCAATTAAAATCTGAAATCTAACAATTCAAGCACTGCGTACCTGTACAGGCAAGATCCCTTCCACAGGGAGAGCAGAACACAGAGGTTATGCCAGGACAAGCAATCATTTCATTTTTCTTTACCTAGCTGAACTCCGTTGAGGGTTTGCAGGTCCGAAACACTAAACAGTGCCACAGGCTGACTTAAAAGGTCCTCTTTACAACCTCTTTACAACAGCACAGCTGCCAGGCTGCGGCAGGCTGGTCTGGATTAGCGCTGAGAAATAACCAAGGGCAAGTTTGGAAATTCCCAAATTGCACTCCAGTGAACCAGCATTTCCCGATTCATGAGGAGGCCTGAAGGGCTGCTGGCTGTAGCAGCTTCCAGTTCCCAGACACAGCAGCAGAAATTGTCAGCAAAAGCCGTCACCAAAACCCCACACTCCTTCAAAACAAAGTGCATCATACAACTTTCTAGCATCGCCTTCCCATCACAGCTGACTTCACCACACTCTGTCGTAGTCATTCTGTCCTGCACACCAACCAGTGGGATGAAATGACAGCATCATTATTACCCACGAATTTATGACCACAGGAGGAAAGATCCCAGGTTATGATGGAATAGCTGCCATTTTCGCTCTTACAGGCACGTCGAAACAACTTTCATTTGCAAGTATTAGAATATGAACTAGAATACTTGTGAAATCCTACCTACACGAAATCACCAAGAAAAAAGAAAAAGTACATAAATGGAGACAGGACAGTAACCAAGATGATGTGAAAGAGGCATCGTATGTTTGTATGTTTCATACATCATATGTATGAAAGAGGCAGAGTATGTTTACTCTGGGAGCAGGTGAAACTTCAGTTTGCCAGGTCTTGTGCAAAAGAAGAGTTGGCTTATGTTGCAGATACAAAACACTACAACTTTTTTCAAGTGATTTTTTTCCCAAAATATTTAGAACGGTTACAACTCACAATACTAGATCTGATTACTTCACTGCATCCAGCATATTTCATGTCACACGTAACTTATAAAGTTTTTAACATATGAGAAAATATAAAGTAAATCAAACCTGAGAAACCCAGAAGCATTAGGATATGTATTTTGGAAAAGCCTGGCTAAAACCCGGAAACTTTTATGTTTCCTCTTGGGTCTTTCTTCCACTGCCAGCCACCAAGACAAAACCAAGCTGAATCACATTACTGCCAAACTGTAATCTATTTCTAACTAGAGCTGGGGGAAGAAAACCACTAATGATAAGCTGTATTTCCTAAGTGAAAAACAGCTGTCCCTTGATAATCACCTTGAACACTGTATTTATTCTGAATATGCTGGAATTCAGCATTCCTGATCATACTTTTTGCTCTGGAAAGACAGTTACGTTTTAGCACTCACTTCTGAGAAATAAGGATCATCTTAAAAGTTCTTAAACTGAATAAAGCCCTGCAAGGTTAATCAGTAATGAGACAGACTTGAGGGAAAAAACGTGTCTTGAAAACAGCATATTTATATTTTATTTTATAAAAATGAGCATTTCAACAGAAAAAGTTACTATCCAGGTGATCTGTGGAAATCCTAGATGAGCCCCAGTCATTGTGGCAATCCCGCTCCAGTCTTATGTTTTCTGCAGAGAACTGCAAACACGCCAGCTGACCAGATTATCGGTGTTTAAAAAAACCCAAACACCTATCCACAGAGCTCCTTTAGAGGAGCACACAGTTATTTCTTGGCATAAGTGATTTTCATGGCGTGAGACGGAGTGATCTTGAATCCCTGCAGAGCGTCTCGAGCGGCCCCAGCTTGATTCTCGTTTTCAAACTCCACGAAGGCGATGTCATGGCGCCCCGGCACTAAGCGTACCTCCTTGAATCCAGGAAACCTTTGAAAGAAGGTGAGAGTCAAAAACACCTCTGAGCTCGCTGATACATCTCTCTTCAGTAGCTTCTCATCAGAAGCATCTACTAGAGCAAGAGTTGGTACTAATGAAAGAGTTAAACTGAAGGGTTTTGCACGTTCTACCCTTAGGACTATGCCTCAATTAAGGAATATTATGTGGAAGCAGTTTAACCGGTGCTGTACACATACAGAAGCAATCTGGCCAGTTTTAAAACTGCTCCTGCTGTCCTAAAGACTTCAGTATTACAGTCACCAGCTTAAATCCAGTGCAAATTGATAGCAGATAAATTACACAGTCAACACCAGCTACAAAAACGATCGGATCTGCTTTCTGAACCAAGTCATCAGAACTGACATCTGTGACCTTGGCAGTAAGACAAACAACTGAAACACCTTCAGAAGAAACACTTGTTTCTAAAAAGTGAGCTTGCCAACTGAGAAACCACACACACAGCTTACAGAAGAATTCAAAAAAGAAATCATTTCTATTTGAAACTTACTGATTAAATAACATGGACAGCATCATCTCATTTGTTTCCTCAGGCAAATTATTAAGGAAAAGGATATAGTTTGGTGGGTTGTCAGGCACCTGCAACAACAGGAGATCAAAGCTTAGAAGACTGTAAATAGTTGCACACAGCCCCTTTGCATCTGTCTACATGATTATTTGAACCAAGACCCACATTTCTTTCATTTCGCTCACAACATTTTATCTGGGCTTCACCACAGGCAGAGCCCCTGCAGTCTTTTACAAGGATATATTAATTTGGAGAGGTTCTTACTTCCACAAAAATCACAATACCATACTGTCTTAGATGTCACATTTCAACTCAACTAGTCAAGAGCTGACACTGCAGTACCCTTCACATCCAGGTGCCAAAGCAGTGGCTGCAGTGCTCTCCAAGAAAAGTGCATGGCAGTGGTAGAATGCATGAAAGATTCACATCCTTTTGGAAAGCACTGGGAAGCCAACACCTGCTCACCTGCAGTACTGCCAAAATACTGAATATTTCTGGGCAATCAAAACTCACAAACCCCAAAACTCTGTGGTTTTATTACACAGCTCAATTAAAATTTCTTAATTAGAAACCCCTTTGGATTTAGAGCTTTAGTCTTTTAACAGATTTGCCTGCTAATATGAATTTGTAGCCACCCACCACGGACAAGGCTGAATAGTCATCTGGTGATACTGGAATCTTCAAGTAATTGAATACATTATAAAAATAAACTGGACACCCCAACTTCAAACATCCCCAAAGCAGTGCCAAATCAGAAACCTCAGCAGAACAATCTCCTTCTACTTCCAGGTAGTGCCATTAGAAAATAAACTTGTGACGTTCAAAGAAATACCCAAACACTCAGTGTTGTGCTTTGATGCAAAATGACATACACGTATCAAAAAATGCCTGAAAATCCGGGGAGCAAGACCTTTTCCCCTGTTGATTATGTATGCAGTGGCACTACTCAAGAAAGATGCAGGAAAGATAATTCTTCTATGGTAGCTGCTCTCCTGCAAATCCTGGCTCTTTACCACTTTCACTTCTAACATGAATCATTTAGAAGGTCACTGAGCAGACAAGATGAATGAAGTGTAGGGAGCTGCTCCTACAGCTCCACACAATCCTTTGGAAAATAAGACGCTAGTGAGAAAAAAGAAAACGTGAGCAGAGAACCCCCAAACTCATGAAATAAAGCTCTCAGGCAGGAATTTTGGCATCCTGTGTTGTCTTCCTTTTCCTTATTCACTGCTAGAACAAAGTAAGTTAAAGGGAATTTATTGGCAATGAAAGAAACTGAGAATCCTTCAACTGATACTAAGCACAGTCCAGATCTAAGAATCCAGTTTGATTGGGTAGCGCTGCTGTTTTTTTGTACAGTAAAGAGAAACTGCAGATTCCCATCTCCTGTCAACCAGATATACCAAAAAAGGGATCTGTTTTTTTTGTTTACTGTCATGCAGCTGTTAGACAAATGTCTCATAGGACAAAAACAAAGCTGTAAAATATATCCTCAAGTTTCCATGCGTAACAAATTATTATTCACAGAGAATATTATGAGCATTAGTACTTTTAGTGATCAAAATAAAAAAAACATTACCTGATTCTGTGGTGTAGTCCCCGGGGCATTGGCTGAATTCTGTGTTGCTCCCTAGCAAATAAGTACAAAATAGTTTTACAAAGATGTTCCACTAGAAATAAACAGGTACACATCACCATGTTTCTCTACAGTTTGAGCAAAGGAGGAAAAAAAAAGGAACAGCAAGGACTGCATAACCAGCCCCCTCCCCTCCAACTTCTAGTAAATGCTCAAGACCTCTGGATAATCAACAGACACCAATTCAGGACTTAAAAAGTAACAAAAGACAACATCAAGTCCTAAAAAATATATTTAGAATAGCTTTTGTGTGGTTTTGTTTTTATTTTTCTAAACAGAGAAGAAGCTTACCTGGATAACCTTTTTATTTGGTGCATTTGCTGACTGCTCCAGAGTTTTGGCTTTTTTCTTTTCCTTCCTTTTTTCCTTATCAGCAAAGGTCCCACGCATTTTAGAGATGATATCGGAATCTGTTTTTGCATACTGAATACGCTTTGTAAAAGAAAAAAGAAAAACAGAGCATATTCTGCAATTAATAACACAGAACATTTTGCACCACTCACACTAACTGTGTATTTACACTTTTTTTTTTTCCTTTCAGGAACCTTTTACATTTAAACATTGTTATAAAGTGTAGATACACTTACGGAATAACCAATTTTCATAGTTACCTCTGAACACAATTACAGAAGTCTAAAAAAAAACCCCTAATACGGAAATTACTAACTTTAACTCATTGAAATCAGAACTCCATTTATCTCACAGTATCTCTTTAATATCTCTCAAGGTAGAATGTACAGAGAGATACATTTGAGCTACACAGAGGACATCTGAGAAAACTGGCTCTAGCTTCTATTAAAACTGTGAGGTTTCAACCCCATTTTAAGGGGAGTTAAAATTTGACAGCGATTTCTCAGATATCTGCAGAAATGTAAATTCAGCAAAACTCAAACTTCTTAAACAGAAAAGGCAAGAATCCACCTTAATCCTAACGGGATTGCATAAATGCTGCTGTTCTTTTGACAAAGGCCTCCCACCGCTGAACGTTAAGTAGATGCAGGTATAACTACACCAGTGTGCAGCATTATTATTCATGCACACAATCCTATTGTTTTTCCTATCAGAGACTGCCTCAATTCAAAACTACACAGGAGCTTAAGATTTTTTTAATGCTTTTGTTTAGTGCTTAGAGTATACAGGCTGCAGGCAATGTTTGAAGAGGGAAGTACATTTGAAAGCTTATGAAGCTTTAATGTTTTTATTTCTTACTGAGTTCTGCTGAGCACAAAACTCCTGAAGGATAAATGTGGGACTGAGCTTGCAAAGTTCTGTGTTAAGGATTTAATGAGAGAACCTGAAGGTGTTAAGGCAAACAGCTCATGGCTCAGCAGCACAACTGCCCTCCTCAGTGCTCAAAGCCATGAGCTGAGAGCCAGCAGTAATGTACCCACCCACTGCTGATGTATCTGCATCTATCACTGCACCTCATCAACAGCTGCAGGCTTAAGAGATGCCTAATTATCCAAGCAGGCAAGAACAAAGCACATCAATTCTGCATGTTATGAAGTACATTACTAAATAATGTTCCATCAACCAGCACTGTATTTGTTTCATTGAAGTTATACTGAAGTACAGTTACTTGGTTTGGTGACCTGCAGTCAAGCAGAACTAGCCATCAGCCTAAAAGGAATCACTGGTCACATCTGGAAAGCAGACTGGAGATCTTCACCCTCCTCACTGTTACCCCAAAAAGGAAGCATCACATTCTAGCTATTCATTACAAATCTAAGAGTAGTTAATGTTACTCTACGTGAAGTAACTGAAAACTAATCCAGTGTCAATAATATTACAGAATGAATTCAACCGGTTCAATGGAAGACACGAGGAGTAAAATGAAAGTATTTAAGATCTTGAAAACTTTAATCCAGCATAGAAAAACCAAAAGCCCCCCATTAAGAAATCCAAATTCAAAGTGTGTGTGTGTTGTAACTGCAATCTCTTCAGCATCCCTCCAGCTTGCACAAATGCAGATACTCTCCAGGATGCGAAGTGACTGAGTAATCCTTTGGTAACAACTACATACCACAGTTCCTTCCAAAACACTGTATCACACCATCAGAGAATTTTCTTTCTTTACACAGGTAACAAAGTAACTTACCATGGGTTTCCCATAAAAAGGGAAGCCTTGTAGCTGTCTCAAAGCATTGGTAGATGATCCAAGTTCTTTAAATATCACAAATGCCTGTCCTCTCATCTTCATGGTTTTTAAAGCCACAATGTCGACCACATGACCAAACTGTGAGAACAAAGCATAGAGGGATCTCTTCAGCTCTGGGGACCAAAGGAAAAAACAGATTACTACAGGTTACACGCCAATTTCCACTTCCACCGAGTCTGCTGTCCTTTGGGAACAATGTTTTTTACGAGCTTTAGCTCACACAGGTAACACATGAGTTTGTCAAAACTGTCACACGGGTACAAGTTTATCTGTCCAGGTTTTCTAAGCTGGTGTGCAACATTTGGCTTCACACCTCAAGGATTCAGGCAGTGAAGAAGTTGTAGTGCCATCCAGTCCACCATTCTGAGGGAGTAACGATTACACACAGGGATGTAAAAATGTATTTTCATACATGTGTGCACACACACTCCCTCACACAATCAAGTACGATGTGTGACAGCCGTCCTGCACTAATCACAGAAAATCCAAAGTGAAACAAGCAGCAGTAAAGAGATACAATGTAAAACAAGAATGCAGCAAAACAGTGACTACCTAAAGGCTAATTAAAGTTGGAAATTTTGGTTGTATCTGTTTAATTGATTTGCTCGCTCACATGAAGCATTTTTTCATGTTCTGGATCTAAGTGATTTTTGTATGAGACTACTGCAGCCTACAGCTGCAATGGATTTTATACTTTAATTATTTACAATCACCTGAATACATGCCAAATTAAACCCTAGTCCTATCCAAATCAAGCTAAATAAAAAATCTGTACTGTGCAATCATTCTAACACAAAACCCTTACATTTAAACTATTTTAGCAATGCAAGAACGCTGCCTCTCCTTTATTGCTGTTGACACTTGGTATTACCAGTCCACTGTCACTTTCTCCCCCTGCTCCTGACTGAGCATAGTGTGGTATTTTTTTAATTAACAAAAGGTTTTCTATCAAAACACTTTCCCTAAAAATTGTTGATGCAAGTTCAGGAGGCCACCGAGTTGATTAGAGGGATGGAGCACCTCTCCTATGAGGAAAGGCTGAGACTTTTGGGGTTGTTCAGCCTGGAAAAGAGAAGACTTGGGAGTGCCTTAACTATGGCCTTCCTGAAATACCTGAAGGGAGCCTACAAGATGGAGAGGGATTATTTACAAGGGCTTGGAGCGACAGGACAATGGGGAACGGCTTCAAACTGAGAGGAGGCTTAGCTGTGATATTGGGGAAGTATTCTTTACTGTCAGGATGGTGAGGCACTCAACAGGTTGAAGACTCCCCATCCCTGAAAGCGTCCAAGACTGAGCTGCAGGGAGATCTGAGCAACCTGATCTAGCGGAAGGTGCATTTAATTCCTTGAACAACTGTTCCATTAGGAGAGGCGTTTGCCGAGAGCTCGGCCCTTCAGAGACCTCCGGGAGCTCCTAAAAGCCGCTCTGTAAGACAAGTGCCACGTGCAATTGCCTGCCCGGGCCCCACTGGACAACCTCCCCTTTCCAGAGGCGAACCGCCGGCCGCGCGTACCTTCCTTCTTGATCTTGTCATTGATGTTGTTGATGTAGATGGTGTGGTTCGGCCTGATGTCCATTCTCGGCGGCAACTAGCCTGCGGGCAGAGCACACAGGGGAGGCGTTAGCGACTCCCGGCCGCGACAACTCCTAAAGCCGGCCGCACCTCCCAGCCGCGGGCAGCGGCACCGCCAGCCCGGCGGGCTCCTTTCTCTGTCTGCGCAGGCCGCACACCCGCCCCGCTCCTGCCCTTCCCGGGCGGGCCACAGCTGCCACGGCGGGACAGGAACTGCAGGGAGCGGAACCCCGAGGCAGCCCCTCCTTGCGCCCACCTGGCTCCGAGATGCTCAGAGAGCCCCTCACCTCCCCTCACGTCCCCTGCCCGCCGCCGGCCTCGATGGCGCCCGTCCCGTCCCGTCCCGTCCCGCCCCGGCGGGGCGCAGCGCAGGCGGCAAAGCCGCTCCCAGAGCGCTCGATAGCGCCGAGCGCCGATAGCGCCGATGGCATGAGGGGGAGAAAACGGGGAGAAAAAGCCACATAAGGATAAATTGTCGGCCGAGATGGGCATTTCTTGCGCCGGGTTTTGGCTCGGTCCTGGCCTAATAGAGTAAAAAGCAAAGAGAAGTGTGTGTTTGGTGGGGTTTTTGTTTTTTTTTTCCTCTTCGCGGCAACTCGGGAAAGCCTGGAATGGTTTGGGTTGGAAGCACCTTAAAGGTCATCCAGTGTGATAAACGCCAATCACTTGTTTTAAAATTTTAAAAGCTTAATAGTAAATAAGATTGTTATAAAAATAGAATTAGAGTAAAAAAATTGAACAGTTTTAGAGTTAGGACAATACAAGACAATAAAAACAAAGTTACAGACGTCTGGGTGCCTCTCCCGAGCCACAAGCTCTGAAGAAGGACCCCTGTTAACAAAGAATTATCTCTTAAAAGCAATAGCCTGTTGAATATTCATACAATTCATACATAATGCATAAATTCCATTCTAACTAAGAATTGTCTCTGGTTAGTATCACTTTTTTTCCTTTAATCTCTATGGCGTCTACCAGGCTGAGAGAAGCAGGAGGAGCTGGTCTCTTCTGATAAGAAAGTAGTAAATTCTTTCTTCTTTGAAAGATTTACATTTTCCTGTGGTTGGTACATAAAAACTACACTTTAACTACAAAACTACATTCACCATACTATCAAAATATTAATACCACATTAACAATTAGCACAACATAACACATATAGTAAATATCTTGCGTAGAGCCATATAATATGCACTTTTCACATCCAGTAAAACCACCCTCCTGTGGGCATAACTTAGGAGACGTTTGCGGAACATTTTAACAAACAAAGGTATAACTTGACATTGAAATGGGTAATTAATCTTTAGAAGCTTTATTTCCTACAATGAACGCCCGTGCCACAGCTTCTCTGGGCAGCCCGTGCCTCACCATCCTCACAGTGAAGTATTTCTTCTCAATATCTGGTCTCAGCCTGCTCTCTTTCAGTTTGAATCCATCCCCTCTTGTCCTGTCACTCCGTAACCTTGTAAACGATTGCTCTCCAGATTTCTATTTATTTATAAGGCCTTATTTATTAGACCTCTCCTCATAAATTAAACCCTTTCTGAAAGGTCACAGTTAGGTCGCACCAGAGCCTCCTCCTCCTCTCCAGGCTGAACAATTCCAATTCCCTCATCCTCTCCTGGTAGCAGAGGAATCTCCATCCATCCTGCAAACCACCTTTGTGTCCCTTCTGAGAGGAATGACAAGATTTGTCTTTACAAACAAGCCCTGGGTCTGCTGGTAGATGAAAACTAGCACTGAGAGTAAGAGAAACAATGGGAAGGATTCTACTGATTGATGGATGGAAAAGAAACACTTGCCTTCACAAACAAACCGTAGGTTTGTTTATAAATGAAATTGGATATTGAAAGATGAAAGTAACAATGGGGACAACCCATAAATCCCATAAGAATTAAAAATTAGGGGGGGTTATACATTAAAAGGGGAAACTTAGGCATTTTGGGAAGTCTATGCCTCTCAAGTACCTCAGCCAATGGGGGAAGAGAGAGGGAAATGCGGCCGGGAAATTGGGATAAAAAGGAGGCTGCATCCTCCGAAAATCTGAGAGACCCCAGGGGAAATGCCCCATGGAAATGTCCTCTGTCTCCTTTTTGGACATAAACCTCTGGTGTTCGTGGATTAATTTTCCTTACACTTCTCTGGACTCTCCCCACGAGTCCCCATGTCCTTCCTGGGCTGGGGATCCCAGAGCTGGATGCAGCGCTGCAGAACGCAGAAACTTCAGAATGTCTGTAAACATTCCTTAGGTAATATTTGTTTTCAGTTCCAGTATTGAAAAGGTAGGTTTTTTTTTTTTTTTTTTTTTTTTTTTTTTTTTTTTTTTTGAGTGTAGTTTCTTGAAGGTGCTTTGAAAACAACTGCAAGCAGTGCTGCCTCAGAACAAACAGCAGAGATCGAGGTTGGAGCCCTTGAATTTTTTTGAATAATTTTGGAGGCTGCATGACTTCATTTCTATTAATTATTTTTTCAGAAAGAAACAGTTTGAAGTTGCAAAAGTTTACATATAGAAAAGGAGTCCTTGCAGGGGAACTGCTTCATAATCAATGAAGTAGTTTTTGCTTAGGCTATAAATTATATTGGGGCAGGCCATCTCTTTGTAAAGAAGCAGGAATATTAGGTAGAGTTCTTGGTTCAGTAATATTTCAGGAAAAAAAAAATGAACATTATTACAGATTCCAGAGAATGTAGGAAATAAATCAAGAAAAACATGGATTATTTTTTATTAAATCCAGGCAGATAAAGGAATTGGTCTCACAGAATCAAAAATCTTGACATTTTATAAATTGTTTTTTAAAATAAAAGTCCTTCAACTGCCCACAGAGAAGACACTCTAAAAAAAACAAATACAAAAACCTGTCAACCTGACACAAAGTAAGGAAGAATTAATGGCTTCTATATTTCATCCAGCACAGCACGCCACACTTATACATGCTCAGAATCACTTTAAGGACAGCTAATTTACTCTTGCAGAATTTGAATCCAAAAAGGCAGAAAAAAAGGCATCTTTCCAGCTCCTCAGATGGGATTTCAGAGGTGACACTCATTCCTCCTTGCTTCCCTAAGGTTTATTTGGATTACTTCTGTTTCCTTGATCCCCAAACAGAGGTATAATGCTCTCATATTCACTGAAATGGTCATTTATGTTAGTTATTTAAGTCCCTGAAGGCTTCAAGTATTGTAAAAATGACTTCAAATTTATTAGAAAGAGTACCTGCAGCCCCTAAATAACCAGTTATGATTCAGCACCAATATAATGGGCTGGGAACACCCTTTCAGCTTGGATGGGTACCTGGAGAAACAAAACAAAGGGCACAGGGTTCTTTAAAGCAACTTTGCAGCCACCACTTCCCCCCTCCTGCCCTTTGCTTAATGTCAGGGGAACCCAGCATTTCATTGTTATTGCTGCTGTTTATTATGAGTCCTCTAATAAAGTCAAGGGGGGGTTATTTCTTCATCTTCCTTGTCTACACTCAACAAAGTTCCCCGAGGTATAAATAACCCAGAGCTGTGTACGGTGGAAGCATCACAGCTTCATGCCCTCCTCACGGCCTTGATTGGGTCCACACACGGTGATGCTTCACAGTTTTCATGGCTGTTACTTCCCGTAGGAAGACTGTGGGATAAGCAAAGTGACTCCAGTGTATCAGTATAGAAATATTTTCATCTCAGTTGAACCCACATGGTGGAAAGGAACACAAGTGCAAATGTTTCGTGGCAGGGCTGGATTTGTCTGCAGTGTTTTTGCTGTGGCCTTTGACCGATCTCTTCTGCTGTGTCAGGGAGAAGGTAATACAAAATCACTAAACATTGGAGCACGGACAGACAATGAACAAAGTGACAGGAAATAAGGAAATCTCCTAGCAAGTACAAACTGAGCACTTGCAAAGTCAGTATACACGAAGGCTCACATCAAAAACAGAAAATGTTCTTTGCTGGGTGAACAACTTGGCGATCTATATTCACTTGAAAGGTGTGAGAGGGAAGGAATTGCTCCCTATAAATCAGGATTAGCTGAGCAGTTGGACTAGCTGCTGTTGCCCAAAGCTGAGGAGTCCACAGGGATTTACAGATCATTGTTTGCTGGCTCTTCATACGTGATCTCTGCAAAGTAACAAAGCAGAGAGAATGGACAATGCAGGACAAATTTCGTATTGATTAGAGCTTGGCAAAGCTTCACTCGAACCACCTGAATTAATTGTGACCACTCAGAAAATGAACCTGGCTGGCCCCGTTTGGGGGACAATAAAACACCCAGTAGTAGGCAGGGAGACAAACAAAAACGCCACACAGAAGGGGGGAAAATGCACTGCACTTCATTTAATAAGGCTGTTTTGTAACCACTAAAAAGATGTTAGACTGTATTGCTGCTTGATCTGAAAGAAAAGAACCTCCACACATTCAGCTGACATTTATTACTGGCAGTTTATACTCTTGATTATTTAATACGCTGCTTTTACCATTGCTTTTATTCTTTTATCTGTTATGCAAGCGTGTATTTTTTTCCTCTTATACAATTTTTAGCTTATTTTTATATTTTTCTAATGTGTTTTTGCTATTCCTTGACAGCTTATTGCACATCTCCCAGAGTCCTCTATAAAGTTTTCAGCAGGCTTTAATCAGTTTGCCCAGTGCATTGGTGGGGGTTGCCCTGCTTGCATGTTTGGCTGCTGCAGTGTGTCAGCTCCAGTGCTCACCGGGGTGACCCAGTCCTTGGCCGATTTTTAAGCAAATGTTGCTACTTCTGTGATTTCCCAGCACCCCTGTTCTTTCTCTCCCACTATAACACCTCTCTGGCATGGCAGAGCTGATCCCTTTCCTTCTTTTTCGTGCTCCTGTGATCTGTGGTACAAGATACTCTCACGCTGGTGCCAAAACTTCTGACTTTCCTCTCTTACCCCTGGAGTTTATCTCAGCACCACAAGCTGTCTCCCTCCTTGCATCTTTACCCCGTGTTTGTCCTTTCATATCACTGAAAACCTCAGGGGAAAAAAAATCCACATTAGAAATTCACTACTTTCTTTTCCATCTCCAAAACTTCAGAGGAGTTTTTAATCTCTGACTTGCAGGTCAGAGGTCCTGTCTGGCTGTTGAAAGCCTCCTGGATCTCCTGCAATGTGCTCTGCTCTCTCCCTCTCTCGCTTATTGTTCCTTCCTCCATCTTTCCTACATGGCCCAATATTTCTTCCTCCTTCTTCTAAGCTGCTGCTGCTGCACCAGTCAGACTTTCTAACCCCTTGCCCTGGCCCCTTGTTGTTCTCATTCCTCCTCTTTCTTGAGAAAATTGAACACGTAATAGTTTCTGGTTTGCTATAAAACCACCCCTCGAACCTGACTCTCCATTCAAATGTCACCTCATCTCTCAGTTGATCTCTGCACTGCTGGGGACATCACTTTTATGCCTTCTTTCTTCATCCTCTCCTTTCTCCAGCCCCATGGCATCTCTTTTTGTCCTGCTTCTCAGCTGTCATGTCATGTCAGTGTTTGATAGCCTTCCACCCTATCCTCTTTGACCACCTCCAACACTCAATCATCCTCTAAATTTCTTTTGTCCTGGCTTTGTTTCTCTGACCCTGGTTCTTCCTGCACACCTCTGGATTGTAAACATGGGGTCTTTCTGTCTCTCACTTTCCCTTTTTTGCTCTCCTTTTCCCAGGTCAGGTTCAGGTTGTTCATCTGTGAGATCTCGCTTACCATTAATGCTAATTGCTTGTCAGGTGATGATTTCACTGTCACATCTCATTTCTTATCACTTCCTCTTTTTGGAGACAATACATTGTCTATAGGAGTCATGCCAAAGTTGAGGTGTTTTCTTCTGTGTCTTGGCAAATGGGTTTTTTTTGGCTTGTCAACAGCTTAATGGCTTGAATGAAGCTATGTTCATACAGCATTTTAAACAGTGTCTCCATCCTGGGTGTAGTTTTGGCACTGACAGCACCAAATAAAATATTTATTTCATAGAATCACAGAATTTTTTGGTTGGAAGGAACCCTAGAAATCATCTCCTTTGAACCCCCTGCCATTGGCAGAGGCACCTTCCAGCAGACTAGGCTGCTCAGAGCTCCAACCTGGTCTTGAACACCTCCAGGGATGGGGCATCCACAACTTCTCTGGGCAACCTGTTCCAGTGTCCTGCTACCCTCAGAGTAAAGAAGTCCCTCATGCTAAGCTGGAGCTTCTTGTGGTTTAGGTTGTGGTGATTGCTCCTTGCCCTGTCACCGGGAACCCTTGAAAAGAGTCTGGCAGCCTCCTCTTGGCGCAGTGATATTTGTCTGTATTGATGAGATTCGTGTTTGTATTGATGAGATGCCAGCAGGACACTGGAACAGGTTGCCCATGGTGGGCAGAGTCTCCCTCTCTGGAGATATTCCACGCCCACCTGGATGTGTTCCTGTGTCACCTGCTCTGGGTGACCCTGCCTTGAACTGGGTGATCTTCAAAGGTCCCTTCCAACCCTAACAATTCTGTGATATATGTAGAAACATATAGATACACATAGATAATAATGACAGATAGATACGTAGATAAATAGAAATACAAAGCTCTCTTCTCCATATATAGATATATATTATATATATGCTCTCTCTATTAAATATATATAACCCCATATATAGAAAGGTCTCTCTATGTATAATGGGGAGTAATATATTTATAGAAGGCTATCTATCTATCTATCTATCTATCTATCTATCTGCATATGTGCATATATAAACAAGTGGTTTCCTGAAAAGAGGTTGTAGCCAGGTGAGGGTTGACCCCTTTGCAGTCTTAAGCCACAGCAGGGGAAGTTCATGTTGGACTTCAGGAAGTTTCTTCACAGAAGGGATGATTAGAGAGTGGAATGAGCTGCCCACGGAGTCACCGTCCCTGGAGGTGTTTAAGGGAAGACTGGACCTGCCCTGGTGTGGTTGACACAGTGGTGTTTAGCCAAAGGTTGGACTCGATGATCTCATTTTCCAACCGAAATGAATCTGAGATTCTGTGATATATGTATATATATACACGTGTGTGTGTGTGTATATATATACACATATGTATGCGTAGGAGCATGCACTTCTCCAATAAATATACCGCGGTGGATGGCCCTATGGAGAAATTCCCACATGCCCACCACAGCCTCCTTAAAGCTCCCCTTCCCGGCCTTCCTCCTCCTCCCGTGTCCGCTCCTCCTCCTCCTCCCGCCCCGCCCCAGCGCGGCCGGGCAGGCGAACGGCGCGGGGCGTTATGTCCTTGCGCGGCCGCCGTAGGGCCCGCTGGGGCAGGGCGGCGGTCGCCATAGCGACACGGCCTATGCTGGGGGCGGCCTCGCTCGGTGCCGGCGGCGGGCGGGGCGCGGCGGCGGCGGCGGCGGCGGGCGGGGACAGCTCGGACCGGCGGGGATGAGCCATGGCCTCCGTGAAGGTGGCCGTGCGAGTGCGGCCAATGAACCGCAGGTGAGTGAGGGGCCGCCGCGGCCTTCTTCTTCGCTCCGGGAGCGGTGTCGCTCACGAGGGGTGCGAGGAGAGCCGTGTCCCGGCTCTGCGGGCGGTGACAGCCACGGTGGAGGCGGAGCCCTGCCGGGAATTCGGGGGCTCCCGGCGCTCGGCTGAGCCGCTCTGCCCAGCAGGAGCGGCTGCTGGGAGCGCTTCTCCTCCCCGGGAGGTTGGGAAGTGGTTCCCGGGTGAAGCGGAGAGGAGCGGGTGTTTGCGTGGGAAGTTCACTCTGTCATGGGCTGAAGCACTGCTTTGGTCCCTCTGTACTGACGGAAAAGTTACTCTGGTGAAGGCAGAAAACTCTTTTGAGAGGAGGGACCTGCCAAGGATATATAGTCAGGCTTCCAAAATGTGAAAGAAACCTACTTTATCCGGAAACAGCAGCCTTTTCTACCTGCTTGAGTGAGAGAAATTGTTGTCTAGTTCATTTGGAGCCATTATGGTTAAAGGTTATCAGCTTATGCTCAAAATATGTATATATCTATCTATATAGATACATAGATAGGTCTATATATATAAACCAGGCAGTTTGTTTATTTATTGTATGGACAGGAGTTCACCACCCACTTCCCGAGGTGTGTCTGGGAAATAAACAGCATTTTTCTTTCATGAAATGTGCACGATAGAGTTAATGGTCTAATTTAAGAACCATATGTGGAAAACGATCCGATTCTACTGCCGGTGCTCTCCCTCTTCCCTTGTTCTGAAGCGATGCAGCCAGTTCAAAGGAAAAGTGGTTTAAAGCACGGGCAGCCCATCAGGCTCCCACTGTTCCTCTCACTTGATCTGATTCAGGTGTATTTTCACGTTCTGAAAGCCGCTCAATATCTTGTTGTTTTCAGTGAGGGAAAGACAAACCTTATGAAAATAGAGCTGATGAAGGTAGGAAGGGGAAAATACCGCAGGTTGGTTTTGAATAATTCAGGCGGATGGAGCTGAGTGGTTGGGGGTTGGTGAATAATCTTGTCACACCCTCTTGCATCCCCCCTGCCGTCTCCCTCGGGTCTAACTATATGGTTCTTAAACGTTTTAAAATTTATTCCGTATACACACTCCACTTTTCCTCCAAGAATCTCTGACAGCAGCTAGCACAGGTCTTCAGGATATTAATAAGACTTGTTATGTGCAATGTTTAGGTAAGCATGGAGAAGTTTTTGCTGGAGGACTGTACCTGTGATCTACTAAGAGACAAAAGAGGCACAGAAACGGAAAGCACATGGCAGAAGAGAAGGCTGGTAATTGTGATAGGCAGTGGAAGCACAGACCTGTAACCTGTGAGTGGAAGCTTGCAAGTGTAAGGAAGGTCAAGGAATATCAGAGACTCTGGACCTGGTGTGTCTACTGGATGGGGCTGGACCTGAGCATTCCAAGAAAATGATGAAAACGGTTGGTGGTACAATGGAAAAGGGCAAACCTAAGAGCAGGGCAGACCACCTGGTGTGGTCCAAGGGGCAAGCTGAGGAAATGGTCTTTGTCACAGCTGTGTGGCAACAAGCAAGCTTGCTCAGAAACCTTGTGTCTGACTGCAGACTGAAGAGCCTACGAGTTTAAGTTGCTAAAACCTTTGAGTTTATGGGATGATGTTAGATGTTTATGAAACATTATAAGGAAGCTGGATTTAGTGCCCTGGGATGTTGTTTGTTTGTTTGTTTTCCCAGAGGCACGGTTGTGTTTGGTGTGGGACCCAGCACTGGGATCACTGGTGTTCCTCTCTATCAGTCACTGCTGGGCTCCTGCTGTGTTTTGTGAAAGTGAGATCCTAAGCCTGAGAGGATCCAATGGCTTTTCCTATAGCAGTAGGAAAGGCATGGTGAACTGTAAGCCAGGAGCAGCAGTCATATTTTTCTTAGTGGTTTCTCAGAATTGTTAAGAGTTGGAAGTTGCAACTGGAGATCATCTAGTCCACTCCCTGTGCCAAGGCAGGGATACCTTGGCAAGTGTTCCTTGCACATGTCTTCCATCAGCTGTGCTCGCTTTGCCTTTTTGGGTCCCTGGAGAATTTTACAGAGGAAAGGTCTTTCTGCCCATTCAAAGGAACTTTACAACCATGTGTTCTTTCTCCAGCATTTAATTTCAAAATCCTTAACATGATGCCGTATGGAGGTAAATTTAATTAAATTTGCTTTGGTTTGTTTGAAGTTTAATAATATAATGCAGTTTATTTCATGAGTCACTTTTAATTAGTGAAGGCACAGGTGATGAATGGTTATAGGAAGACTCCTACATTAGGGAGCAGTTGGACCATGTGGTGTCACAGCACTACTAATTGTGTAATACGTCATGAACATGGATTTTGGAATGAAGCCTGATGGGGAGAGGGTGCTTTAAGGATTATTTACTGTTCCATTGCTTAGCTAACACTTTTCTTCTTCTTCTTCTGTAATTTATTTTTAGTCTTTGTTTGCTCTGACTTCACCTGAAAGAATTTGTTCATTTCAGTGGTGGTGTTAAAAGTCCTTAACAATTCTTGGAGTATCATCCCAAATTGTGTTACAGATATTACACTGAAATCTTTTGTCTGTATCTCTGCATAATGTAATAAAAGTATGTCTAATGGCTTTACAGTTACTGCTTTGAAACCGGTGGTAGCATGAGCTTATGAAGTTCAGTTGCTTGGTGAGTCTCCAGCTGTTATTTGGTTTCTGTCATTCAACACTGAATTGCCACGACAGCCTTTAAGTCTGTCATGTGCTTATAGCTGTAAGGTTCTGTAAAGGCAGCAAAAACCTGCCAGGTGGACAAAGCCTTGGTTTTTGTTATCAGATAGAAATCAGCAGGGGAGTGAGCTTGGGTGTTTGATGTGTTTTGCTTTGACAAGGTACTGTATTTAGACACCATGATTTCTAAGGTTCACTTTCCAACACAGTCACTAGGAGCATTCATAAGATGGGATTGTTGAGAAGTATAATCAGGTTTGAGGCACTGTTTACTCGCATACTGAGCAGATGACTTTAGGTGACTGGTCACTAGCTGCTGTCTTCTGCATAGTGTGATATCTGGGATCCTGATAAGCCTCACCTATTTCTGACTCTCTGCTTTGTATTATGCATAGCATCTGCACAGTTCAAATAAACGCACTGCTTTATGATCATCTGTTTTCAAAGAACAAAGAGAGAGTAGTATTTTCTTGCTTCCGTTTCGTGTCATGTTTCTTCCTTATGTAAATCAGAATTCAATTAGTGTTCCTGGAAGCCACTTTTACACTTTTCTCAGTGCCTTGGTTTGAGACAATTTAAAGGTCGTCGTGCTGGAACGAGTTATCGCCTTTAGGATTCCAATAATCCCTTTTCACCAATAAGAAATGAACAGTAATAGAGGAAAGCTTAAAACCCACAGTTTATTAACAAGCAGGATGCCAACAGGTAGGAAGAAAAAGTAAATAACTGCTAATCCTCACCACCCCACTGGAACAGAGAGACGACACGGCGTGAGGAAAGGCAGGGAGTTCATGGCACAGTTCCAGCAGCAGAGGAAGGCCCGATGGCTCGTCCCATGTTCCCAGGGCAAGGCAGAGGACAGCGCGCACGGCAGGCGGGGCAGCTGCGCTGGGGACACTCGGTGTCGCTTCCCCTCCCGGCCGGACGCGGCTAATGGCAGCTTGGGCTGGAGTGGCTCCCTCCGGCTCTGGGACGGAAAGCTGCGGAATTCGCCCTCAAGGCAGCCCCAGAGATCGCCACCGCAGCTTTTCCAATCCCAGAAAGAAAAGAAAGAAAAAACCCCTTTGCCCGAGCAAAAATCGAGCCGCCCGTGGAGCAAACAGCACGCCGTGCGGAGCCGCGATACGAACGTGGGCGGGCAGCTTTTAAAAACCGCCGGCTCCAAAAGCCAACTTCCTCCTCCCCCTCGCCGAGATTCCCTGCTGCAGGGTCTTAAAGATACCGGAATGATTTCTGGGCTCAGATGTTATGGGATACATTATGGTTATGAATCATCCCAGGACAGTCAGTTAAATAAAACCGTCTAAAATGTGCCAAATAAGAAAAAAATGTTTTGTTACTTAGTAAAGGAAATATCAACTCGATTCTTCCAAATGTTGCCGCTAATTCTTGCAGCTCTCAATTTCTACCCTGATAGCTCTGATCTGTTTGTATTTTAATTCATGAATAGAGGGATGCAAGCTTTTTCAGATTTTTAACCCTTTTCGTCTGTTTCTTGTATATTTATAAACTAATTATTATATTTATCTGGCTGAGCAAACTAAATGAGAGTCACGTGCTGTCCTTACCTGCAAAGATGCAGCTGACATCAGAACCTGGGTGTGCACTGCTGTAAGTTCTTCCCTGTGCTTACCCAATGCTCTCAGCATTTTGAGATGTTCATTTAAATAAGTTACCTAGAGCCTTTTTCACAGCTCTCTTCTTACTGGAAATATAATGAAATAGGAATTCTAATTTGATTTCATGTTTAAATGATCAGGTTTGTTTGTTTTTTTTTTCTCCTGCACACACACACTCCTTGGATTTGCTCTCCAAACAGAAGTGACCAATGGGGATGGCAGAAGTACCTGTCAGACACTGTAGTGCTCTCTGTGGTTATGCAGCCATTCACAATTATGGCATGAAGATTAAAAGCTTTTCTATTTCATAGTGGGGAGACAGAGAAAATATGTTCTATTGCTTAGAGACAGGATTTGTTTGGATTAAGATCTGATACTTATTCCACAAATACAGCCTATGTGATTATTCATTAGATGTCAGGTTGGCCCTCTTGGATAACTTCTTGGTTATGCCTGTAAGTCTAAGCAACTCCTGTGCATGCAGAGCTGATTGCCTTGGGAAATTTACAACCAATATCTTATCTTTAAAAATAACCGCTTGCACAATCCAGGCTGTAGTATTAGTAGCAGAGTTTTTAACGGTTCAAGTTAATGGAGCAACGCAAAGGACAGAGATATCAAAGAAGCTGTTTTGTTTTACAAGGAACTCGTGACTGGAGTGTTTTTGTGGCAGTAAAAAGAAATAAACAGGTAAACAGTGAAGAGTCAGCTGAATTCTTAATTTCCGTTCTTAATGTTTACAAGTGATTTAGGTAGGAACTTACTGGGAGTATGAAATTTGTAATTAAATATCCATGCTTTTTAGAATTGAGAAGGGAAGCAAAAAACATGCATGGAAAATGTATTATAAGATTGTCAATGCAGGGAAGAGGGAATGACTTGGTGTCTCATAAAATATAAATTTAAAGTGTGAGTTACTGTATATTTTCTTTTTCAAGGTACTGTGTACATTTTTAATTTTCATAAGCGTATAAAGAGAGTGTTTTGATAAAATGTGTATAACATCAATGTATCACAGGTGGAATGAGGAACGATGGAAGGATTAGAAGGAAGGACACTCACAGCTATGTATCATATCCGTCTCTGAAGTACATGGGGAAATTTTTACTGCATCTGTTTCCAAACACTGATTGCTTGTTGTTGCTCTTAGGAGGTGTCCAGAGTGATCTCAGATACATAACTCAGAGCTTAAATATGGCCAAGTGTTGCAATACTGTCACTTTCTTAACTACTGTACCAATGAGGATAAGTCATTTATCAGCAAGCTGAGTTTGCTATTTCCTCTGGTAACTGTTCGAACTTCCATTTTAATAGTGGTGCTTGTCATTTGATTTATAGTCATGTACAATTTCTCTACTATAAAAAGAAGTTGAAAGATCCTTCAGCATGGGGTGAGGCTCTGGTGTGCCTGGGGTGAATGTATATCTGTCTTGCCTCCACCTTTTTATGTGGTTGAGTTTGAATCCAGTCAAAATTGACTTTGATGCTGAGTTGTCAAGGTGAACTAACTGTTCTCAATGTGGTTTTTTCACCTTGCCACATTTTGTGTTCAGAACCTTGAACATATTTAATGACCTCTAGCAGATTTTTTCCTTTTTTTCGAAGATACATTCCTCTCCCTGAAAGTAAGCTATGCAAATATGTACATATCAGTCCCTTTATCAGTGTGCTGCTTGTGTTGATAGCACTGGCTCAGTGCGTAGTGGTGTAAATTGATCCAAGTTCTTGCTCGATAGTAAGAGCACTTGAAATCTGAAAGAAAAAGTGTTCTTAGTTTTGTAAGATACATCAAGAAATGTTTTTACTGTCTATCTCTCACCTCTTCAAAAGGAACGAACCGTAGGAAAAGTTCTGTGCTACAGTATGGTCATGAATCTTCTGAGGATAGGTCTTCTACTACAGTTAGGAGCAGAGGAGTGAACGTCAGCCTGACAATGTCCACGTCATCTCTCCTTAATTATGACTACCTAGTACTTGTTCAGTTGTGGGTTACAAAGTGGGGAATCGGATCCGTGTTCTACCCTGTAGGTGAAATGACGTGATTTTTGTGTGGCCACGTGTTCAAGGTGTAAAACTTGAGCGTAAAGAGAGGTGGGTAGGACGTGCAGGTGTAGCTCTTCTGCAGGGACTGTTGGTCCCTGGTTTTGGTGGTGCTTGATGTCAGACGTGGTGAGGATGTGTATGGACAATAAATTATGACATAAACATTTGTGATTAGGTAAAAATGCCCTTGAGGATTATAAAAGTCTCTGAGATGGTAGTTTGGCTGTTGTTACTGCTGTCTGTGGTTCTGGAATGAAGGTGGAATTGAGGTGGCAGTGTTTGCTGTATATTGTGAGAGTCCTTTAAATGGTATCTACGCAGATGATACATTTGAGAAAGTATGTAGTAAGCTGGGTTATAAGGCTGTAGACAGATCATTAAAAAAATGAGGAAAGGCTGAAAAACCTGCTGTTGAAGCAACTGAAGTAGAAGTGACAGCTTGCTCACTGCAGAGCATTGACTTGAAGGACTAGAAAATAAAAAAAAAAGCCTGCTGGCCTTACAGAAAAGTCTTAGTTGTCATATGTAAGTATAAGAGCTGTCAGAAATCTTATAATCAATCTATTTTGAGGTGGTTTTTTGTGGTTGTTGTTTTGGGGGGTTTTTGTTTGTTTGTTTTGGTTTGGTTTTTTTGTGTAAGAGCAGTAAATAACGGTAGATAAATAGTTCAGGTCTGTTTATGTAGGAATGGAAGAAGCAGTTGGGAGGTGAGGAAAAAAACACCCAAGTTATTTTACTCAGGAGTTTAAGGAGAATACTGGAAGTGTAAAGCAGAATAGTTGCTCTTCTGAAGAGCATAAATTGAAGGTGGTCTAACCACGTGCTTAAAACACAGTACTGGACAGCTGGGTTGAGGAGCAGGGTTTGAGATGAGTGTCCTTTGCTAAAATAAGAAGTTCCAGTCAAATAGAGAAGCTATCAGCAAGGATGAGAATTGACTGGGAATCTGGATGTCACAAGTCAGGATATTGTAGAGAAATTTGTTGGACTCTCCTTAGGCTTTTCCATGATAGCAGATGTCAGCAGTGCTCAAGGGAGCTGAAACGGAGGGGTTAGAGAAACTCAGGGAGCTGAATCTTTAGAGGCTTAGCACTAGAGAACGCCAGCACTCTCTGGTCTTAGTTTCTGTACAGTTTCTCACCTGTGCTGATGTATATGGTCTTTGAATGTTAATGACTTGTTTTCCCCTTCTATGGTGGTTAATTTTTGAAACTTTTCTGCTTAGAAACAGTGGATTTGAATTTAGAAGTGTGCTGCACTCTCACTGTAACCCTTGTTTGCAAATACATTTCAGAGCCAAACACTGAAGCTGTGGTTAGTGTTTCCCCCAGCAAGGCCCTGTGTTACTATCTCATAAAATCCTGTTTCTGGAACCTTGTTATCTGAATTACATTGGAAAAAATCAACCAAAACGATGTGATTCCTTGATTCAAAGACTATCAAGCTACATGTGTATTCTGTGTTGTGACTATCAGAATAGGTTAGGAGATGCAAATCTAGACATATTTTCAGGGCTTAAATGACAAAAAGAGAAATTAAATACTTAGTTATGGCTCCTTCTTAATATCTCCGGAGTAAGGGAATGAAGCTAATAATGGATCAGCTTAAACAGTATCTAAGGAATTACTGCTGGTGAGATAGTGCAGGTTGTGTAAGAATCCCCTGAGGGGAATGAAAGCTCCGGCAGTTGGATAGAGCTAATACCTTTTAAGAAAGTCATTAGAGGAAATCTTGTTGCAGTGGGAAGGTGAGATTAGACCTGGTTGACTGTTAAGTAGCTCCTGTGCTTGTCATTCTATCTCAGACCTCTTCTTCAGTGGTCTGTGCACCGCTTTATACAGAGCAGTGAGAAAAAATGGGGTATGCAGTCTTTGAAAGTGGGTCTTGCTCTTCTCATGTATCAAAGGAGATGGATCAGGTGGGAGAGTCCCTAAGTGCAGAGTTTTATCCTTGTGTTGGTGAGCAGTAAAAGTGGAGCAGATTTGTCTGCTGCAGAAGAAGCTCCACTAATGAGTTTCAGCCAAGTCCTGGATTCCCACTAACTGAAGAGTAGCTGGAAGTGAGTTAATTTTCAATAAACCATCAGAAGTCACCTGTAAACCCGCTTGCAGCCTCTCCTTCCATGTGCATGTTTTTGTGTCCTCTTTAATGCATTAATGGAAACACTTCACAAGTTTTTCAAGCGTGTGGATTTGTCACAAACGAGGTAATCCTCGTTTGTCTGTCTCCCTCTATAGTGTTGAAGAACAAAGACTTTCCAGTGCTAGCAGGGCTGGAGCACAGTGGCAGTGTGGATGGACACGTGGGGCAGTGTATTTTGATAATTTTGAAATTACTGGCCTCATTTACAGTTTGCAATCCCCAAAACTTTCTGGTCTTAAGCATTTTGAATAAAATTAAAAGCCTAGTTTTTGAATAGTGTTTTTCAAGTCCTTTATTTTAGTATTATCAAACATGTTGCCAGGTTACCTAGGCATGTTACATCGCTGAAATGATGAACAATAAAATCCTTTTAACTCCTGCTTTTTGTTGAGAATTCCCTGAGACCAGAAGAAAAAAAACCATGCACAAGTCTCTCTGAATTGTAGTTTTCCTGATGAATCGAAGCAAGAGAAAGGTGAGTCTGTTTGTTTTTAAGGCTTTGTTTATTTGAAATTAATGCTAGTTATGAAATAAATGGGATTAGCACTCAGCTCTTCTAACCTAACTGAGCCCTTGGACTTGAAGTATCTTAGAAGTCTGAGTGTCTGAAAAGCAAGTATTGTTGGTGAGCTGATTGAAGAGCAAAGTACTCTGTTTTGCAGAGCCCATGGGTACAAAGCCAGGTTTATTTACTGAGTGAGGATTTTTCAGAATTATTTAACAGAAAATGCATAGATGGTGCTCAGCATCTTAAATGCTGATGGGCTGAAGTTCTTATTTTTGAAGAATCAGACCCTTCAAATATAACTTTTATGAAGACTCTTCTCCAAAGAGTTTTTTTGTTGTAAATACGAGGCAATAGTGAGGTGCAGAAACTTGGAGTGCGCCCATAATTTTTCTGTTTGATTATACATTGGAAAGATACTTGTACTCAGATAACTGAACTCATTTGTTGTTCAGTCCAGAGTGTTTCTGTGTGTCTCAGTAAAGGAAAAAAATGACAGTAGAAAAGACTTATGGATTACTTGAGGAGCTAAAAGAGCCATGAAGTCAGGCACGATTTTTTTTCTCCCCAGAATTTTTAATTTGAGGATTTCCTACCCCAAAAGACAAGAGCACTGCAGGGAAACGGATTTTCTGAATCATGTTTTGCTGTACACAAGAGATTAAGACAATACTGTCTTTGACTTGAGATAGTAGGGATAAAAGAACGAATTGGAAGAAACAAGATATTAAAAACAAGTACACAAAGTATCACAGGGGCTGAGATCCAGGAGTCCTAGATAACCTTAGTAGTGGTATAATAGTTACAAGAGAATTACAGAATGTCATTGATATCAGCTGTTGTGTTTGAGGTTATATTTTGTGTTGCATCTGCCAAAGATGGGGTTTTGCTACATTTTCTTAAAGGCTGCTATCGGAAATGGGTAAGAAGAGGATTCACGTGTTGCTGTCTTAAACATTAGCTGTGCAGGACTAGTCCCTGCTGGTAGGGCCATTACTGAACCTGGTCAGCATGCAGGCAAAGCAGGACAGTTACTGCTGAGGTAGTCTTCTAATTGAAGATTAAACCTTTTGCAGGTTATTGGTGTGTGTAGATACAATATAAGTTAGCTGTTGCTTGTGGTTTAAAAATTTGCATATGTGGCCACTCACCAGTTGTGATCTGTGTTCTTGGGAGGTGGAGCTACTTAAAATACTGTTAAAGAATTAAAAAGCAGATCAGGTACATGATTTAATATAGTGATCAATCTCTGCGTGTTACTGCAAGTGTGCATAGTTTTCCCAAGAACACCGGATATCATTTGACAGAAGACAGCACAAGGACACCTGTATGTTCATATTTGAGGAGCCTTACTGCAGTATATTAAACTGCTGGCTTTCAGTGCTGTTGGTAAAATTTATTCTTATGGCTAAAAGTACTTAATCTAGGCTGTCCTTCATACAAGAACCAATATGTGTGTACTAGTATAGACTTAGAGATTATTACTATTTCATGCCATATACAAGATTTCCCTTGTGTCACTGGATTTATTGCTCTGGTTTCAGCTGCACAGTGGAGAAAGCCCTAGGGCAGAACTCTCTCTGTTAATTCTTTTCAAAATTTGCTTTTTTTTTTTTTTTTTTTTTTTTTTTTTAAACCTGTAGAAGGGGAGCAGGGATATCATCATAAATCTGCACTAAAAGATTATGAAGATTCTGTTGATCAGAAAACCCTTTGCCCATACAAAGCATGCTTTATGATAAAATTCTCTTTGAAAGTACCAAATAGGTGCAGAGTTTCTGTTTGTTACTGAGACAAATACAATCTGATCATTAGAAAGCTGTTTCTTTTCATTTCAGTCCCCAGGAGTTTTTGCTGCTGTTTTCTTGTCTGGCTGAAAGTGAGGTGAAGCCCAAGAGCTGGCACAGCTCATCTGTCAGCCAGCCTGGGCTCATTTAGGGCTTTGGAATCTATTGGCTGATATCAGCTGGGTTTGACAGCATAGCAGAGGTCTTGAAGATAATGAAGATGTGCTGCCAAAGAAAATGGGCAGCTGTCAAGGAGCCTCCAGAGCTCTCCTGAACAAGGGGGAGGCTGCCACCCTTGTCAGCTGTCACTGGATACCCCGAGGACTCCTTTCAAACTGAGTCTGAAGGACTTCTGACTGCGCTTATGCTGCTTGATATGCAATGTATAGGTGTTAACTTTATCCTGTTAGCGTAAACATGGCTTCAGCCATTTAATTATGGCCTTGTAGCCGTATCATCACCGTGGCATCACTTGGAGATCGATGTTCAGAGAGATTCATTCACCTTTTTTCTGTGTTGGTCTCAGGGAGCTTAGGATATGCTGTGCTATTGCCCTGCTGTGGAGACACCTGTGATTTTCATACAGTGTAATCACGTAGTACCAGTGACCCAAACCACAGTGGATTTCCAGAATGGTGTGACTAGGTCAGATTGTTTGATTTTTTCTGGTTTTAGGTCTCAGTCAGCATTACATTGAAACTACTTGTTATTGATGTTTATGAGGGGAAAAAAAAAAAAAAAAGTGATGAAGATCTCTTATTTACAGGCTACCAGTTTTTAACTGTGCCCAGATAATGAATTGCCTTTTAAAAAAGTGTACTTCCTACTAAATGATTTGATAAGCATTGAAGATGTTAAAAGAAAACCCCAAACCAAACAAAAACCTTGAAGAGGAAAAACACATTGTGTGATACTTCAGATTTCAACAACTTTGTTTTTCCTGTAGTTACAGAAAGTAATGAAGAATTTATTGTGTAGGAGGGCTTTCGCTTGGTTTTTGAAAGCATACAGTTGAATTCATGTTCCTCTCTTGAGTTACCTCTGCCAAAGGAAAGTGCTCTTGGTCTGCACAATATGATGGGACATCGGGGCAAATGCACAGTCACTATGTTATCAAGGTACCAGAAAATGAAAGGTTCTTTCTGTGCCACACTTTGTGCTTGTTTTTCAGTTAAATTTACCTTGAATTCTCATGGTTATTAAGCAGCTCTCATGCTTTCACTTTGTGATCCTGGAAATACGTCTTGGTAGTGAGCAAGAAGAGTGATAAAGCAGGAAATAACTACCGTTGTGCCAAAAATGCAAGCATAAGCCGAAGGAACTTTGCTGAAAAGAAAAGCCATTGAGTATGAGTTTCTTTATGAACTTTCTGACTATGTTTTTGAGTAGTTGAAAAACAAAATCGCACATCTTCTCTTCAGTATAATCCTCTTCCAACAGATTTTCCATTAAATTTCTACAGTCAAATGTATTTCCAAGAGTATATTTTACAGACCACCTATTTCAACACAGGTGCTCTGCAGGCAGTTCAGGTAGTGGCTGTGTCCTGGGCTGTGCACCTTTGGAGGTTTGCTGAAGTGATCTTTTTAAATGCTCTTTGAGAAAACTGGCACTTTCTGTCCTGTTCTTTGAGGTTTTTCCCTACCACCCCATGGATGAAATGCATCTCATTCTTTCTCTCTTCCGAGGCATGTTTGACAGGTCATTGCAATCATTTCCATAAAGGAAATCATAATATCATTAATTTTTAGTGGGTTAAGCTATAATAAATGCTCTAATGTCTGAGTAGTAGAGAATGGATTAATAAAAAATCACTCTTAATAACTTTCCGTTGAAGGACCTTAAAGGAAGGAACTTAAAAATGAACTTCAAAAAAGACAAAACAGGTTTTGCAGGTCAACAATAAAGCTTTTTCTAAAGCTTCCTTTGTTGATTTATACTGGAGGTCACAGTACTTTTTCACCTTTTCATGTTCCTTTCCCTTCTTTGGGAGGATCTTCAAAAAGTTTTGGGGTGGGTAAGAGACTTAATGAACAGGGGTCATTGAAAGTTGCCTTGAATTCTGGAGATACTTTTAATATTTGGCTGTCTGTAGTATGGTTTCAGCTTGATCCTCATGGAGATGCAAAAACTGCTCTGGCCTTTTGCCCTCAAAATAAGCAGGGAATGTAAGGGAGGGAAAGAAAGAAGCTTGACATAGAGATGGCTGTGTTGGAGTTCTTCCATGATCTGCCATGTTTTGATACAGCTTCTAAATTATCTTCAGTTGAGGGCAGCTTTTCACAATCCTTGTTCCCCTTGTGAGGAAATTATTAAAACTTGGCCCAAGCGATCCACCTAGCAAATCAATTACAGGAGAAGGATACTCGTGCTTTTAAGCATATCTGGTACTGACATTGACATTGTTTTGTATTAAAGTGTCAGTATTATCTGAAGTAGTTTTTCTGCTTTCCCTCCCCACCCCTCAATCCTCTTTCCTCCTTGTAATTAATTGCTGGATGACTAGCTGAATTGAGCAATAGTAGAGGGGTAATTACAGCACTGGGCTGAGGTATTTTCTGCTGTCTGTGCCAAGAAACTTGCCTGCATGATCACTCTGTCATTTGGTTAGAGGCCACGGGATCACAGGTTATAAATTTCCTTTCCCTTGTAATCCTGGAGCTGCACGTGGTGTAGGAAGGAGCAGTGAGAACATCCTGGGGGCTGTCCCTGAGCGCTGCCCTGTGAGCAGATTTGGCTTGGGAGGGAAGCAGGATTTCTTAAATCATCAAAGCGTTGATTGTGAACCAGTTTTGGCAGCCGGTCCCTTTATATTGCATAGTGATGGAGGCTGGAATTTGCAGGGAATCTTTGGTTGGTGGCTGAAGCTCATCTCTCCATGAGGAAAGGGCAGGTCATTCCTGTGGATGCTGATAGAGCTGCTGGGTGCTGCAGGGTTCTCCTAGCCCTGAAGGTTACCCAACACTGCAGTGCAGCTGTTTCCAGCCTCAACCTTGTCCTGGGCTGATTTATCATGCTGGTATCCCCATCATCTGCCTTTTTGCTCAGAAATGGGTCTTGTAGCTTTAAGCTAGGCCCAGAGAGAGAAGTGGGGGAGCACTGGAAAGCTAGTGCTTTCCAAGGTCCTTTCTTAAACTTTGAAATCCTCGGTCTTCAATATGTTTAGTAATATTATCAGTATTATCACAAATTAATTAGAATTTTCAGAATTTTGCGTAGTTCATATATGGATGTTAGACTTTAAACATTTTGTACCTGTATTCCATTATTGTGTAGCTTTAGGAGAGTAATATGGAGAGCTGGCTAGGCCTGGGAAAGAAAGCACTGACATACTTGATTTTTTCCCCTTGAACACCTTAAACATAAGAAATAAAAATAACAAAAGCAATCACTCTGGCCCAAGGTTCTTCATGCCTGGAGTCCTTACAGACTTCCTAGAAGAAGCAAGTTACAGTTCATATTTGAAAGAAATTTTTATAGTAGGATTGACCATTTAATTGGGCCAAAGTACTTTCTACACCTTTGCTGAGCAAAAAGCTGCAGACAGGTAGAGGCTGTGGAAGAAGAGGATGACTGGGAGCCATCCACAGGCTGCATTACTGCAGTGCCAAGATCAATTTCCTGCAAAAAAATACCATTGGTTACTTTCCTCCATTTCCCTGTTTGTTATCTGTAGCTGTATTGTGGTGTTTCAGTCTCTTAAGTCTAGATCTAGTAATCATGAGGCATGCCTCAAAGTTTTTCCATGGGAGGTCTAAATTCAGTTGCATAATTAATGCTGTAATTATTACAATTTTCTCTTTTATTAGCTTAGAAAATAACCTAATGTGTTGATATTTAATTAAGTGTTTTTATTTGCCTAATCTTTATTCATTTATGTGGATTTTTAAATGGGGTTTGCTTTTCTTTACTATTTCTTCTGGAAAACTGAATTTTAACAGTGTAGCTGGAGGAACACAGAGATCTAGTGCACCATGAAGAAGAACAAAAGAATAACACTATGATCCTGAACTCAATCATCCTGCTATTGGGAAGTTTTCCTTTTGCATTTTGTGCTGGTGCAAGCGATTATCCAGTAGTTGCTGAGATATTGTGTGATATGGTGGAGCAGCACTTGATTGCTTTAAAGCCCTCTGCTTTGCTCTTTGCTGGTCAGTCACACCAGTTTGTCAGGTGACTTGGCAGATGATTTTGGGACGGGCGTGTCAGCACTTGAAGAGTGAGGTTTTGTGTGCTGCGCATCTTTCCCTTCCGGCCCTTTTTTCCGTGCGCGTGTTCCCATTAGTGCAGGCGGTGTTACGCTCAAGGTCGTCATTCGAGAGCAGCCTGTGTTGATTCTTATGACTAACAATAGCGAAATTGCATCTCTGGCAAGCAGGTTGTTACATGCTGCCTTTAGACACCGAGCTCACAATTTTTTATGGTATTTTTGAAAACAGTCAGGAGCAATTATGAAATAAAGGAGAGTGCATGAGAACACTTCTTTGGAACTGGAATTTTTCCTTCCTGCCATCCTAGTGCTTTGGGGAGCCACAAACCTATGTAATTCTTTTTTGGTAGTACAGACTCTCTCCTTCACTGCTATGATGCATCAGAACTCAAAATACATTTGGCACCTTATTTCTAAGAGAGTTTTAAAATACTAGGTTTTTGTGGTTTAAACATTCAGTCCCTGTTACCTGCCCTGTATGGATAAGTGGGAACTGCTGCTACTGGAATGTTGGTGAGAAGCTGGGGCTTATCTTGGTGTGTTCTGTTTTGCCCTTCCTTTGAGCCATGTATTTGACTTAACTGGGCTTTGGATCAGAGTACTTACAATTAAAAGTAAACCACCTAAGTGACTTAGGGTTACATTTTTGAAGCAGACTTCCTCAAGCTTCTGTTCTGTTTCTAGATGAAGGGATTTGGAGGCAAGCCCAAGTACTTCAAATATATGCCATAGAAGTAAATAAACATTGGGCACAAGAATTAAAAAATAAAATAGAAATTAATTTTTCTGAGAATTGACTGTGGCAGGCTGATGGACAGAAATACGACCCTGCATAACTGTGGTATGTTTTATTTAACGTACTCAAGTCTGTTGTTTTTTGTTTGTTTGTTTGTTTTCAGGGAGAAAGATCTTAATGCAAAGTTTATTATTTCAATGGAAAAAAATAAAACGACAATCACAAACTTAAAGGTGAGTAAACACAATTTATGAAAGGAAGTCGTAACTCAATAGCTGCCAAAATATGACTGGACGAAACAGCGATGCTTGCTGCACTGTGGTCAATAGCCCTAGTGTTAAAAGACAGTGTTAAAGTATTGCTTTGGGAAAACCAGGTTACACTGGTAACTTGCTACACTCTGGTTTTCTGTAGACCACTCTATAGGCTCTATCTCATCATTTCTTCAGAGGTTTATCACTCAGGTTATTAGCTGGGAGATGAAAGCCAATAATAGAATGGAGGTATGTTTCTGATAGCTATTAAATCTTTGCTTCGTCTGTAGAAGTCTTCTGAAATTCCCATGAAAAAGAAGCAAACCCAAAGTACCCATCACTTGCCATAACCTTTTGATGGTATATTTTAACATTTCTCTCAGCAAGAGAGATATTCCATCTCTCACGTGGCAAGAGAAGCCATGTGCAGAAAATTGGTTTTTTGCAAGATGGTTTCTCATGACTAACATATGAAAATGAGTTTCAGTGTGTAGTTTCTTCTGAATGGTTTGGAGCACGGTGAGTGTTGCTGAGGTACAGTGTCAGCTGTCATGTCTTGAACGTGATGATTGCCTTAAACAGCAGGCGTGTCACACCTTTTTAATTATGATTCCACATTGAAGTGCCATTCACGGTGCAAACGTCTCTGGCTCCTATGAATTACATGTGTAGGATAAGCCCTGATTATAATAACATCATACATGGACCCATTTAACTGAACCTAAGCATTGTGACAAAAATGTGCCGTGGGGTTAGAAGCAGTAAGCTGAAATCCAAATAATTCCTGCTGTGCTGCTTTGTGATGTGGCTGTCCTTCTTGCTGAAGGCCGTGCCGCCTCCTGATTTTGTCAGTGTTGTTGGAATCATAATCTGACCTGTCATTGTACATTTCCAAATGTGTATAGCGTTATGTTAGATTTGTATTCTGATTATTTATTGTCAAATGTTTTTAATTACTTCATCAGGATGTGTTGTACCAGCTCTATTCCCTTTTTTTTTAATAGATACCAGAGGGCGCTACTGGAGACACAGGACGAGAAAGAACGAAAACGTTTACCTATGATTTTTCCTATTTCTCAGCAGACAGTAAAAGTCCCAGCTTTGTTTGTCAAGAAATGGTAGGATTTCTGAATGTTAATATTTGATCTTTTTCCTTTCTCTTTTCTTTGGCTTGAAAGCATTCCATTAAACTTCTTTCCATTGAAAGTGCTTCTTCTGTAATTTAAAAATTTTCTAGGTACCTGAGAGTTTGAATTTTGCTTTGTTCGGTTTTTTGGTTTTTTTTTTAACTTATGTAAGGTAATATAAGTGGTGTGTTTTCTAATCCAGCAGGCTGAATGCCTTGTTTCAAGTTCTCTAGTCTGATTAGTATTGTATAAAGTCAAGTTAAAAAATGTTACAAAGCAGTGAAATTTGTTTTGAAAAGCTCTTCAGAAAAAAATCACTTTTGAGAAACAAGCATATAGCTTTAATTCACTTAGAAACATTCTTATCTGGTTGGAGTACGGTTTGGATTTTTTTTGTGATTTTTTTTTTCTTCTTTTCGGTCCTAAAGCCTTGGTACACATTGAAGAAGATTCTTTTTTTCCTTCTCCCTTGAGTATTCACCTTAGAAAACGACAAAACAGTTTTTCTTTCTGGGTAGTCAGAAGGGAAAATTAAATTTGGAGCCGTAGGTGTTGTTCAGATGAACAGATAGACCCTCCATGGCCTTGCATTTCATGTGAACCTTGAACTTTTCGGTTCTTTCCCATTCCCTAATAAATTTATTAAGTGAATCTCAAGTAAATTGTGATTGCTGACTTCTCTTTTGGTTTTGATGCTGTAAGCTTCAAGTGAGAGTAGTTTTTTCCCTTTAAAATAATGCAGTGGTTTACTGAATATCCTGTAAGCCAGGTGGGTACACACCTTCTTTTTATGTATCCCATCAATTCAGGAAAAAATCAGGGATGCTGGAATGGCTAATCCTAAAAAGCCTCACAATTAAAATTAATCATAAGAATCATAAGAAACAGTAAGTTGAAGCCATTTTAAAATATTTGCCATTATATATATATAAAAGTATATAAAATTGATGGGGAGTTTAGACTTGGAATTTTTCATTTAACCGTCAGGGTAAGTGATCCTCTACATCCTCTTATATTCTGAATATTTCTTTTATTTCAGTGGGATATTAGGGTTTTATCCAAACTTTCTGGATTGTTATTTCTTGATGATGTTCTTTTAAGTAACACATTTTTTTGTTTTGTTTTTTGAAATACCAGAAAACACACATTTTATTTGGCCATCAATGTAGAAATACCCTGATTACTTCAGCACTGTGGCAAATTGAAGTAGTAATTTAGGAGCAATGATTTGAACCCAGGATTCTAGTGAATGGTTTTAGGCAGGTGATTCAGGCCATATGACTTTGCTAGAATTTTAGCAAATGCTTTAAACTGAGCATGCAGGGTCCGTTTTTTATTTATTTTAACTAAAGCAGCTTTGATCATGTATTTTTCTGCACTGATTCTCAATGAAGCTTCTTCTTATGCACCAGTTGTGACTTAAATTTATAGAAATTTAATTCTTGAATCTTCTAGATACCTGCCTTTAGATACTTCTGGAAAGCTGTGTTAGACAAGACCACATTAGAGGAGCCCCAGAAGAGATTCATGGTATTAGTAGGCTCTCGCTGTTACAGTGCAGGTTGTTTCCAGAATCCAAATTTGCTGTGAAACAATGAAGTTAATTCTTATCAAAACAACCATTTGCAAAGTAAAGCTGAATGCATACAAATAGATACCCAAGTTGTAGTCTATATTGATGTCCAGTTTCCACATATAAGTGGTAAGTTTCCCTTTTCAAAGCTTTTCCTTCTGGTGCCATTTACCTGTTTCAGAGTGGGTCAGATAGAGGCAAGATTGTTGTAACTTGCCCATGTCAGGAATCTATAGAAACAAAAACAAATTAAAATGCCCGTATAGTGATGGCTGCAGCAGCCTTGAGCAATAATTATTTTAAGCTGTGAGCTTTATGATTGATAATGATAGGATAAATCATAAACATGGCTTCAGTGTCAGTGTTCAAAATTTTGCTGTTACAGTGTGTTCCACAACCTTGGACACCTCCTTTATCTGTGCTGGCAGGAGTATGAACTTCTCTTGCTCAGCTACAAAAATATTGGTTTTCAGGTGTTGTTTTAATTACACTGTGTGCAGCATGTCGAAAACAAAGTGAGTTTTTAAACTATAGGAGTGTAATTCCTAGACATATGCTGCACAAGCTACTGGTTTGCTTGTATTAATAATTTCATATTTAATTGGAAGGCTTTGTAGTTAAGCTCTTATCAAGTTCCTGCAGAAATTCTAGTTTACTGCACCAATGGCGTAGAAGGGCCTCTTTTTCACATTCATCTTGCCAGGGAATAAAATTGATCTTGATTGTCGGTGATGTGGTTGCCTAGTGCCCTTTGTTCATGTTTGTTATATTTTTCCATTTGAAAGGCAGAAAAATAAGAAGTGGAAATCTGTCTAATACTGCATACCTTATTAATATGCCTTGTAGATGCAAAATACACTTTAGTATTCCAGAGTTAGAGTGGGGATGGCAATTTGTCATCAAGCTTCTTAGTTTCTCTTCCTGACTGAGAAACAAATAGAATTTTGGTATTTATTGCCCATTTGTGACAAACTGGTGCCCCATCAGAACAGTCTTTTCTTCTAACCTGTATGTTAAGGCTTTGTATTCAGACAAGGCTGGCTTTACATGTCCTCCTTCCAATCCCATGCAAGACATACACAAATTCCTAAAAAGGAAAATTCCATCAAAACAGTAGCGCTTATAGACTTGGTAAGGTAAAAACTTGGGCACAGAGAAAAATAGGGGAAAGAATAAAGTACCTTTGGCTGATCTTTATGTTCTTCTTCTTTGAGAAATATAACTGGTTACAGCACTGTAACTCCTTTGCTTGAGGGAAGGTCAAGTGAATTATTGGAAAGGCACGTTTGAAGATTAGTGATTAAAGAAATTACCCAGCACTCCTCTTCCAGGGAGAAGCTGTGAGATTATACCGTGTGTGTGCCATTCACTATTAAAAATGGCTCTGTATGCCTTGGAGAATTTAAACCACATAAAGTGCAGACAAGTAGCCAAACTATGTGAAGCATCTATAAGATTTTTGAAAATCATGTCTAGATGGTGAGACACAGATGAATATTTAAATTGGGAGAAATTCCAAGTGTTACTCCTTGCTGAGCGAGGGGTATGGATTGAAATGGGGGGTAATGATGATGAAAAGTCAGGCAAATCTGTGAGGGATGTTGGAGCCAATGTTTTAGAGGAAGGTGATGAAGGCATCTGGTGAGATCTGAATTTATTAGGTGAGAACAGAGGCCCATATTATGAGATGTGGAGGAGGGATCATTACCAGTTATTGCATGTTGAGGGTAAAAGAGAAGGGGTTAAGTGATGGAAGAGGGTCACTTACCACATAAAAAACAAGTTTCCATGTTTGCCAGCCTAAAAAAGCATTGCTGCATGAAAGCCACTTAGGGGGAAAATACAGAGAAGGTTATGGGTCACGTTCTTACACTTGATTAAAGCAAAAAAACCCCAAAACCAACCAAACAACCCTCCAAAAAGACAAAGGAAGAAACTGACAGAATCACTGAAATGTTTCCTTTTGAGAGGGGGGCTGGATATTTGCAGAATCTGGAGAGTTGGGGAAGATACAAAAAGTGAGTAGATATTAACAATAATGAAAAGTGAAGGAGTAGCTGAGATTGCTGAAAGAAATCAGTGCTTTAGAAGAGAAAGTAGCAATTTGACATGTCAAGTATTCCGTGACAGAGAAAGAAATAAGAAACAAACAACTGCAGTGCTGTAATATGGTAATAATATGCTGAAATATGGTAATAAGACTTAGTATTTTAGCTGAAAGATTAATTTCCTCTCCTATAGTAAATAATTGTGTGTTTTGCCATTGTGTTGTGGTATTCTTCAATATTTGCCATGCCGGGCTGATGACAATCTTCTTCCCCAAGCTTCTGTTGACTTAAACATTATTTTTTTTATTCCTAGGTTTTCAAAAATCTTGGTACAGATGTGCTCAAGTCTGCTTTTGAAGGTTATAACGCCTGTGTTTTTGCATATGGACAGACGGGGTCTGGGAAGTCCTATACCATGATGGGAAATGCGGTACGTTGTGATTTCACAGAACCGTAGAATTCCAGCTTGGAAGGGCCCTCAAGGATCATCTGGTCCAATTCTTCTTGGCAAAAGCATGGTTAAGACAAGATGGCTCAGCATCCTGTTCAGATGAATCTTAGAAGTGTTGATTCTTGGGGAATCCACCAGTCCCCTGGGGACATTATTCCAATTGCTGATTGTTCTCATGAAAAATGGTCCTCTTGTATGCGGTCCTGTTCTGTGCAGAAGTAATTTGTATCTGTTACCGTTGGCCTTTTGCATGTGACTCCTTTTAAACAGGGGCTTCCATCTTCTCTGTAGGCACTTGTTAAATACTGGAACATGGTTAGAAGGTCTCCTCTAAGCCTTTTATCCTCAAGGCTGAACAAACCCAGCTCTCTCTGCCTTTCTTCACATGGCAGCTTCCCAGTTCTTTGCTTATCCCTTATCTGGACCCTTTCCAGCCTGTCCACATCTTTTTTTACAGCAGAGACCAAAACTGAACGCAGTATTCCAGGTGTGGCCTGATAAGGGCTGAGTGGAGTGGGATAATGGCTGTTGTTATGCTTTAATCATGACAACTCTGCCCTGGTTGTCATGATTCCCTTTTTATTATGCAGTCCAGCATCCATCTGCCGCACTCATATTGTGCTTGCTGTCCACAGGTCCCCCAAGTCCCTTTCCACAGAGCTGCTTCCCCAGCCAAATAGATCCCAGCCTTTGCTGCACTCCTGGATTATGTTCTCTCATGTGCAAGACCTTATAGTTGTTCAACTCCATAAGGTTCTTGTTAGCACACTATGCCAGTTTAGCCAGGTCTTCCTCCAGGGAGGCTGCCCCTTCTGAGCTGTCAACTTCCCCGCTCGGTTTGGTGCCTTCGTCAGACTTTTGTTGTGGTGCACTTAGTCCCGTTGTTCAGGTCACTTATGAAGAATTAAACAGCATTGGGCCCAGTATTGATTCCTGGAGCCCCCACTCATGGTAGGTTTCCAGTTTTACAAGGAGCAATTTGCCACCACCCTCTGCATGCAGCCTTGTAAAGCCAGCCCCCATGCAGACCCCTTGTCTGGAGCAAAACACGTTGGTTTCTTTAGCAGCAGGCTGTGGGAATCCGTGTGGAAAGCCCTGGAGAATTCCAGGTAGACAATGTCCACGTGTTGTGCCACATCGTGTGAGCAGGTGTCTGCTTCTGTTGCAATGGATTAAATTTGTGCTGTTGCAGGAGCATGTTTTTATGGAATTTTTAATACTGCTTCTGTCTGTATGCTACTAACTCTTCCAATGTATCACACCTTCTAGTTATAAGAGGGTTTGGAAGCTGTTTCTTTTATGGAAAGATATTTGTAATTGGAAGAAGTTATTTAAGTGATGCTTGGTTGTTTTGGACAAAACTGATTTTTTTTTTTTCAGTAACAAAGCTAAAAATTTCAAATGTTACGGCTGATTTTCTATGCCCAACTTGAGACAAAAAAAAAGAGGAGATACTGATTTTGAGAAAATTAATGATCAGCTTTTTCCGAAGATACGTGCTTTTTAAACCTCTTTTGAAGAATCAGAAGACTAAAGTAGGTCCTTAGAGAAGGCTGTCAGGTGAGAAGCAGAAATTGGGCATGACAGTAGTTCATCAAACTGTTATGTGATTATACAGTAAATTTAATTTAAGGATTATGTCCTATTGAGCACTGCAGGAAGAGGAAGGTGTGATAGGTATTTGGCAGTTTGTGAGTAAAGGATGGGAGTGGTTTCTCACCGTTGCCTCTGTGAGTGTCCAAGGACAGAGAGAAGCCGCTGAACTCTTGGGAGTGGAGCAGTTTAGAAAGGCTGACTGATGAAGCCTGTTTGCCAGACAGCCTCTGCAGGTTCCATTCTTTAATCTTTGGGAAAAGAAATTTATTGTGTCTTCTCCCAGTAGAAATGAAAAGGGGAATATTAACACTTATCATCCTTTGGATAGATCACTCTTCTGAAATGTAGTAATATTGGGCTCTTTGCACCTCCTCTAGCTTAGGAGAGTAAATTAGCTGTAAATCTTTTTCTTTCAGTTGTCACAAAATAAGTAGCTTTATATTTACCTCGGTGTCATAAGCAGAATCGACTTTTGTAACCAGAAAAGATCTCACTACCTAGATGTGGATTTCTATTTCAGAAATTTATAAAAGTGACATTTTTATGAGTCTGCCTCACTATATATAATGACTGTAATCATCAGAACAGTTAGCAAATGAATAGAAGCTGAAGTTTGTTTGACACTATTCAGTAATAAAGGTCTAATCTTCTTGGCATGATACATAAATACTTTAATCTGGCTTTGTATAGAGTGCATATAAAATATACTCAGCTGGCAAGTTAAATGCTTCAAAATTGATGGCCCTGTCAGAGAGACTACAGTGTTATAAGAAAACTTGAATTGGAAATAAATATTCTTTTTTTCCCCTACTTCTCTTTAAAAAGCCTGGGTTCTGTTCTCATTTTGTTTTCAATATTTGCTCTTCTTGTCTCTGGAAGGCTTCTTCTGCAATTCTGTGCAAAGCAATCATTTCAAGAAATATGTGGGCCAGTTAGAATGTCCAGCAGAGATACTGAAATGAGCAGAGATCTATAAAATACCAGGAAAATCAGACTTGGGTATGCAGAGAAGGCAAGACTATGGGGGATTAAAAGTCTTCCAAGACCTGAAAGGCTGCTGCAGAAGAAAGGATGAGAATAATTGGCTCCTTATGGTCAAGGTAGATAGGCAAAACTCAGTACATTTAAATTTCAATAAGGGGTTTTCTGGTTAGATAGCACAGAAGAAGAACAGGCTTTTCATGAGAAAATTAACCTTTGGAGTGAACTACCTATTTTGGTTCTTCTGATTTCCGTGTCTGGAAACTGTAGGCCAGAAGGAAAAAACAAACCAAATAGTCCAAGCTGTAGCTGATCCTGCCTTTCAGCTCTAGGGGCTGAAAAAGAGAAAGTGTTTAAATATAGTTTCCAATAAAGAGCGTACATTCTTTAAGATGTACATTTTCCTAGCATAATACTCTGGGAACTGCATGTCCTTCCTTTCTCAACGCTATACTGCTAAGGTTGAAATTACTCAATTAGAGCTTGTACTTCCCATTTGAAGCCTGTCTTTGTGGTTGCTGAGTTATTTCAGACACTAATGATTTGCCTAAAACTTTGTGATAGATCTTCCTTGTTTTTTCCCTTAAGCTTTAATTAAAACTATTCAGGTGTTTCCAAGCATGAGATGAAAGAGAAGTGGTTTTGCTCTTCCATTGTTTAAAAAAAATTAAAATTAAATGTGTGTGGGAATTTCCAACACTGAACCATGAAACTTTACCTGGAAATAGAGATGGATAATTGACATTTATTGCGAAAGTTGGGAAAGTTGCTCCTCTGTTGCCAGAGGCAACTGTCCCCAAAAAAAGCCTGATTAATCTGCAAGTTTCTCCCTTAATCTAGGTGGGTTATTTTCTTTTGGTTTGGGGGTTTTTTTTGTTGTTTTTTTTTGACCCAAGGTTCAGTCATGTGAAGAACTAGGAAAGATAGGAGCAGAGAATGGATTATTATTTCAAAGACTGGAGCTTGGTTAGAGAAGGATAGAGAGGCTCTGACTAAGAGGAGGAAGAAGCTGGGAAAAAGCAAAATGGAGGGGTAAAGTGTAATTTAAAAACAGAAGTGACTGGGTGATGAATTGGGAATTTTATCTGGGCAAAGGAATGAGGAAGAGGAACTCAGAGGTGGCACCTGGAAGAAGACTGCTGTGACAGAGAATGCAGAGGGAAACTGAAGAATGAGGGCAGAGCAAGTCTTTGCTCATGGAGCACTCACTCTGACGGAGTTTGGTGCAGTCCATTGGCTTTGAGTTTTTCTGTTTCCAGTTATCTGTAGAATCACACCAGGCAAACTCCTAGGTGCCTGGAGTGCCTGGGCTATGTTCACATTGAGTGTGTGGTCTGGCTTTTCCTAAGTTGCATCCTGCTTAATCGCAAGACCCCGACTCTAAACACAAGAGCGTTTCTTGTCGCAGCGGTGAATAGTTAATCCATTGCATCGAATGTTACGTGTTTTTAGACTGGAGGCAAATTATAGCTGACAGACTGTTTTGTGAGCTGCTCCTGAGCCTGGACCTCTTACCCCACAGCTCATCTGTATGTGTGTGTCCTGTCCTGTTCTAGGGAGCTGTGGCTCTGAGGAAGTTCCAATTGCCGTCTCCCTCAAGCAGAGGGGAGATGTACTCAGCAGGTTCTTGGTCTCCTGCCTGATCAGACTTGGTGGGAATGGGGCAGCTGGGATTGAGCACCCCTGTGTCAGATGAGACCAGACTTGTGTGCTACTCTGCTGCTCCTCTGCTGCTGGGGAAAACCCTCACCATAGCTTACTGCTTGGCTGGAGAGGGCTCTTCCCGGACCAGCAAGGAAAACTGCATGCTGAATTTCTGGGTATCACTGGGAGATGGGTTTTATTCAGTCTGCTTTATTAAACCAACCAAGCATTTCATGCATAAAAACATTTTATCGGCAGAGACAAACATTCAGTACTTAAATATCAAATTTAATTTGGCTGGACTGTGGGATGCAGGGAATGAAGGTTTCATTTTGTCATCGCGTAATAATTTATTCAGAGGACCTGCTGCGCTTTACAACCCAGGAAGGGCTGTGACCTGGGAATTGGGGTTTGAATGAGACTGTCCCATTGTTTGCATATGGTTCTTGTCCTGTTCTCAGCAGCTGTTGCCAAGTCCACAGTGAAATGAGATAGAAGCAGTTAAGATACCGGCGAGATAAGACAGTTCATGACTTACTCTGGGGAGCCAGTCTCTGCCTTAAGCAGTTGGGATTATTCAAACTGAATGAGAGAGACAAAATGTATTCCACGCACAAAAGAGTTAAAGTAGCAATGTGACTGCAGTTAAATAAAGGGCAAGAAAGTATTCGCTGAAAGGTTTTGATTTTTCCCCTTTTCTGGAGTCTTAAACTCTCCACTAGTCACCTAGGGTTTTGTTTTTCAAAAGATATTATGCATGCACGTATAGCCTTGGAATTAAGATTTGCTGTTATTGCAGGGTGATGCAGGTTTGATACCTCGAATTTGTGAAGGATTATTCAGCAAAATAAGTGAAAAAACAAAGCGGAATGAGGCATCCTTTCGAACAGAAGTCAGGTAGGTCTTGGCATTTTAAGAGTTTGCAGATTATCAAACTTGTTTCAGTTACAAGCACTCTCTTTGACTTTACCTCTGAGAAAAGTGCATATTTTTCAACAATGACTTTTTATGCTTGGCCTCAGTCCTATAATTGATTTTTGTTGGCACTTGTGGTCAAAATGTGCAGTACTTACACCTTCAATCCAAGAGCTGTGCACAGTGCTTCATTTGTATGACATTGCAAATGCCTTTGCTACTGGACAGCATCTTCCTTTTTTTACCCTTTGTTTCAGACTTACATTAGGAGATCTTGATCTTGCTAATGTCTGCTTCCTTTCCACTTTTCTTCTTGCTTTTTTTGGCTTTCTCCTTTATGATTCAATACCTTGTAGTCATTATCTTAAACCAACTTTGGGTCTGTTTTCTTTCTCCAAGTGTCTTGCTTTCAAACTTCTGTTAACATGGCTTTCCTTTTGTGAGAGGCTCTTGAGTCAGTCAGTGGCTTTCTATTCTTTTTCTTTCAGTTATTTGGAAATTTATAATGAGCGTGTGAGAGATCTTCTCAGACGGAAGTCATCAAAAACCAATAATTTACGAATACGGGAGCATCCAAAAGAAGGGCCATATGTTGAGGGTAAAAACTCTTTAATTGTTTTACACTGCATATTTTATTAGCTTTATATATTCTGAAATGCAGTGTCTAATTGTATAGGGCGTTTTGTCTTTTAAAATATAAATGATGATGGATGCAGGGCTTTACTTTGGTAAAAAGCTTTGAAGGAATAGCTTCTAATTTTGCATCTCTGCTTGCTTTACCAGTTATAAAATTATTACAGAGTTTTTTATCTGTAAATTTATAATACATTTTTAAGCAATGTTAAGAGGTGCAATTGGTTTTAATAGCTGTTGACTATAACTTATAAATCTCAGGTATTTAGATGAAATTAAAACCTGTTAGGATCTAATTGTCTTAATCTGTTCTCTCAGGGAAGGTTCATGTCTCTTGTGGGATTGTGTTCATGTTATTGCACTAAATAATTTTGTAAGATTGCATATTTTTTTCTTTTTTTACTGTAAATGTGTAAGTTGTCCAGTGTTCATATGAGGCCTCATTCCTTTCCTTAGGCGATAAACAAGTATGACAATAAATGCTAATTGCAGCAATAGTTTGCAGTAGTGAGGGTAGTTTGAGTCTTTTTGTAAAGAAAATTAAGGACATATATGAGCATACTGTAACACTCTGCTTTTCTTCAGACTTGTCTAAACATTTAGTCCAAAACTATACTGATGTTGAGGAACTTATGGATGCAGGAAATATAAACAGGACGACGGCTGCAACTGGAATGAATGATGTTAGTAGCAGGTCACATGCCATTTTCACAATCAACTTCACTCAGGTAACAAAACAAAACTCCTTAGAGAGATTGGACATGTTTCTAATGTTTCTAATAACTCCTGCTCTTCGATGTTGTTTTGGGGGCTTTTTAGGAAGCCCATGGATGACCTTCTAGATGAATAGAACTTGGAGGGGGGGGGTGAGAAATTGAGTGTAAATTTGTGTGTGCATGCTGTAATTTTTTGAAAGCAATATATAAATATAATACAAATTTTGCAAGCTTAATGCAATTAATGCAGTGCATGGTCACTGCATCATGTAAATTACAGCTCACGGTGTCACAGCTCGTCTGTAAATGGCTGAAAAGTTGCAGATATTACAATTTAAAGAAATAATATGGGAGTTACGCAACAATTAATTATCAAATGTCTTTCAGTAGCACCTCTAATACAGCTCTTCTCAACATCTGCTATTGTAAACAAGTTAAATTCAGTTATGTCACAAAGGCCACTAAATTTGATTCAGTAAAAGCGCAGTATTTCTTAGCTTAACATACTTTTCTTTGTTTTGTTTTTTCTTTTCTGTAGGCTAAATTTGATTCTGAAATGCCTTGTGAAACTGTTAGCAAGATTCATTTGGTGGATCTTGCTGGAAGTGAGAGAGCAGATGCCACTGGTGCCACAGGGGTTAGATTAAAGGAAGGAGGGAATATTAACAAATCTCTAGTTACTCTGGGAAACGTAATTTCTGCCTTAGGTAAGTCTCTGGTTTTTGTGCTTGTCTGAGGTGTTTTTAGTCATTAAATATCTTTGGGTCTACTCACACAAATAATGGTCTAACATGTTTTTAAAAACAAAAGAAAAGACCTCATTTTAATTTTTTTTTTTCCTACCTTCTCCTCACAGCTGATTTATCTCAGGATACAACAAATCCTCTTTCAAAGAAGAAGCAAGTATTTGTGCCTTACAGGGACTCAGTGTTGACTTGGCTATTAAAAGATAGCCTGGGAGGAAACTCCAAAACTATAATGATTGCCAGTAAGTGTTTTTAGTTTACCCTTTTGGAGTTCTGAATAGTTCACTCTTAATAGGAGTGGATGTCAATGTTTAGATTCCAGATGTTCTGTTAAGGCATAACGTGGTTTACATTTATTAGTGATTTCTTTCTTTCAGGGCTTTCTAGTAGCACTCTGTCTTTTACTTACCCTTTGCCCAGTGTAATTAAAGCTTTGTGTGTGAATCAGTTGCTGTTCCAAACTGTTGTTTTTTGTTGCATCTGTAGCAACCTGGTCTCTTTTGACATCCTGTGGGAAAGGCGGTCACTTTTACCTAACCTTCTAAAAGCAGACAACATTTTAACTTCTTGTCTAAATTTAATTATGATCAGTTGTCTTGAAAACTCTTATGGTTTCCTTTTTACCCACAGGGAGGTCTGCAAGGATCACTTAGTTTAAAACCCTACCTATGCCATATGTATTGCAGGTTTGTCAACAAATTAGGATGGGAATTCCATTCCCAAAAAGGCAAAGTGAAGCCAGGATGATGTTTAAGGGGAGGTGAGGATTTTGGATGTTGGAAATCACAGAATGGTTTGGGTTGGAAAGGACCTTAAAGATCATTCAGTTCCATCCCTCCTGCCAGGGATAGGGACACCTTCCACTAGACCAGGTTGCTGAGAGCTTCATCCACCTTGTTTTGCTGGTGGGTAGGGTCAGAGACGCAGACACCAAATTAAGGAACAGTGTAATTTACTGTGATGTAAAACTAAACAATCACAAAAGGATAAGCCAAGCAAGGCACATAATAATTAGCAAAGAATTACAAAAAGATAAGCTAAGAAGTGCACCTAATCATTATCCTAATACACTTAACTCATACATTGGTAACTTATGCAAAGTTATAGTGACATGAAAGTGGAGTTAGGTGGAGAGTTGTAACAAATTATATCCGTACTGGTAAATGAGATATCTGTCTTTTCACCCACATTGAATTTATCTGACTCTTAGAATATAAACTAACTTCAGTAAATGAAACATATGATGCTTGATAAACTGCTGCTGATTTCATGCCCTTAGCTATTTCACCTGCTGATGTCAATTACGGAGAAACTTTAAGTACACTTCGCTATGCAAATAGAGCCAAAAACATCATCAACAAGCCAACTATTAATGAGGATCCCAACGTCAAACTGATCCGTGAGCTGAGAGCTGAAATAGCCCGACTGAAAGCCCTGCTTGCTCAAGGGAATCAGGTTGGCTTCACTTGGAATTTACGTGTAATTTTCCTTGAGTTACAACATCTATTTCGAGGATGTAATGGGATAATTATCTTTCATTATATTGATTTGAGTGAACAAGCTCTATGAGGCTATGAATGAATATTAGTTTACTGATTGGATCAGTTTCCATATGGCCAGCAGATTACCTCTTTTAACATAAGTGGGGAGGGAAAACTGTCATCCCAAAGCTTTTAGGTTTCTTGTAATATAATCTGAGTAATCTGAGCTGGATTGAAGTGTGCTGTGGAACAGGTAGTCAACACAGCATAAGGAAACTGAGCAGAAACATAACTTCTGGGTCTATCCTGCTCGACTGAAGAGGCACTTTGTGTAGTATCTTAAGTAGAACGTTTAAAGCATTTAAGATGTATAAATACGAAAATGTAGAGCATTAATGGATTTAAAAAGTACATTTTATTTTTGTTCGGCTGTAGAGTACATCAGAAGGCACACAACATGCGAAATATGTAAAAATATTTTCAGTGGTAGGGTAAGAAAACAAAAATCATGCTCTGCTTCACTTTTGCATGATTCTCTTTCTTGCTCTGTCAGTGTGATCTGCTATAAACAATCACTGCACAGGCTCAGTTTAGTTTCTCCTGTGTTGCCAGGGTGGTGAAACCAAAGTAATAATAAAGAATATCCAATTGGCTCATGCCAGTTGTCTCTTCTACATAATGTCATTCAGGACCGCTAGATTTCATATTTGAGCAAATATAATTTGGAAAGATCTGAAGTACTGCTTCAGATTTGTTTCTAGAACTATGTAATTCTGTTTTGGATGGTCTGTGCAATGTGAAATGTCAGTTCAGCATGGACCATTGTTAGAAGGAGGGTAGGATGTCAGCTGGATTTCATGCTATAAAAAGTTTGCTGAAAAAGGAGATGGGAGCCACTGTTGGAAGCAGAAATGGTTATTGTAGATGATTGGAGCAGAGAGCTCTGCTTTGTTACAAACAATCAAAAAAACTCTTTATGGGGTTGAATTAATTGTGTTCCTTTCATATTCTTTGGGAGGGGAAAATTAGTTTATTTTCAAATTATGGCTTGATTTAGAGTTAGCAATGTAGATGTAACTTGGACCCCCTTGAAGCTGGAATGCTTTGATCTAGTTTCAAGCTGTAAAATACTGGTTATTACAAAATAAATCTGGTTCATTGGTAGGATGTGGTAGATGGCTGTGTGGGAGACAATAGCGAAAAACTTAAGCTAATTGAATTTGTGATGGTTGGTAAAACAGCAGGTGGTGTGTTACATGTGCACAGCAGTATAAATTTCTGTAAAACTTCTTTAGTGGTTTTTACTTTGTACCACCAGAACACTGTATTGCAAATGCTTCTGCAGATCTGAAGATACTGGTTACCAAAATATGGTGCTGGCTTCAGTGTAGAAAGTCACATACAATGAGTACTGCCTGTGTGTTTGTGTTTAGTAATTTTCCTCTTTTAAGGCCAGTTACCTTAAGATACAGTTATTAAAGATGAAGAAGTATACATACATATTAAAGCAGAATTGATAACTACTCATGAATAATAAATTTCCATGGCTTTTGGAAATATAAAGAAAGCTGTATTAGGAGTTAACCTGTTATAAGTGTGTCTGGTTTCCCTGTGTGTGACCGTAGGTATGTAGCGAGTGAAAATAGTACTCTCAAACCAATTTGTGTCTGAAAGATCTGCTTTGACAGGATTTTGATTATTCTGTTTACAGTATTTCAAGGTAAAATTATATATATTAAAGTTCAAAGGGGAGTTTGTGCTAAAGACTCAAAACAATTGAACAATTGCATTTCATTTGGTTCCCCCAGAAATTGTGACTGTTTTCTTTTTTGAATTGGTGTTTACTTTTTATGATTTTAGATTGCACTCTTGGATTCTCCGACAGCTTTAAGTATGGAAGAAAAGCTTCAGCAGAATGAAGCAAGGGTGAGTTGTAATTTCATAAAGCAGTTTTTAAACATGAAAGAAAAGGAAAGGTGGATAATCTGGATGCAGGAGTGTTCTTAATTTTCAGGATTTTTTTTTAATGTGCAACCAAGTTTTGTCCCACCAGCAGCATTGCATTTACTGCAATTGCATTGCATTAAAAAAAAGAGAGTGTGAACTAGTAATTGTGTTATCCTACTAATATAGCATTGTAACTAAGAACAAAAGATATCTTTGATATTTTTGTAGCAGTTCTGTTTATGGAAATGAAATGAAAAGAGTTGTTCCCTGACCAGCTGGCCTTACTCAAAAAGTTTGTTTGTAAATAGACTAGAGAGGGAAAAGCCACTAAATCACAGTAATGAGTAGCAGGTAATCACAGTAACACAATATTCAGTGTGTAGAAAAAACAGCAAAAGATTTATGGGGAGAATGGTCACCTCTTCTATGCTTTCAGGTAATTTATAACTTGTGGTGTGGGGTAGGTTTTTAGAAAATTTCAGTATTTAAATCTGGCTTGGACAAATATGTTAAGTGCCTAATTAGCTGCCTTTTTGGAGGAGGGTCTTAGAACAAGGTGTACTTCACATTGTGCATCTCTCCAAGTTTTTTCAATAATCCAGCCAAGTGGAGAGACTGGAAAAGTTTCTAGACAGTTTGGATAACTGACAGCATGCAGAAGAATCTAGATATAATGGTACTGTCATTTCTCTGATTAGCAATCTTTCATTCTGTGTTAATTCTTTTCTATGTATTAGCTTGCTTTGAAAGCTGTTGCAGATTGGTTTAAAAAGAAGAGTAAAACCCATACTTTGGAAGGGGCAAGAGGGGAAGCATTTGGAATTATTCAACTGCATGGCAGCAAATATTTAGTTCTGAATACTGTCAAATGATGCCAATCAAATGTAGATATGATGCCTTTAAAAAGAGGGGCTCCTTAGCTGGTTTGAATCCTAGGGTTTACAGTGGTGCTGCTTGGACTTTTAGAATTAGAAAATTCATGTCCTGCTTTCAGAACCCTGTTTTATTTATATCCTTAGTCTTATTTTTAAATACAAACAAAAAGCTTTTATCTAATAGTACCTCAGTAGTGTAAGTTACTGACTGTAGGCTAATTAAAATATGTTAATTCATGTTCTGACAGTAACCATTGCTTACCCTGCTCAGAAGTGTTGGCCCTGCTGTGTGGGGTGTATATCAAGCATATTTTATTACCTTTGTCAGCCTCATTAAAAGGTTATGTGATTACTATTCATGATAATTACAGTAGACATAATTGCTGGAAATTCTTGGTAGATATTGCAGTGGTTATAGCTTTTTTATCATTGAATGAGTGCAATAGCTAATTTGTTTGTATAGATTTAAAGACTTTATCACCATATTTATATTGCCTGGCAAGTATATGGTGACTAATGAGTTGATTTTCCTTATGTAAGAACAATTTGGAGTAGCTTAATTTAAAAATGTTTAATTTTGAAAAATTAATTAAAAATGAAGTGTTTCTGAGCAATACAAATCGTTCTGGTACGGTGAATAGAGCTGTGATAGACTTCCTTCACGTTTGTCTTTCATCTTTTGAAATCTATTTTGTTTTAATGTTTCAGTTGGCAGTGCTAGGAATTAGAGTGATGCGTTGAGAAGTGTGCTTACTTGTCTTTGTTGAAATCTTGAGGTGCAGGTAGAGATGAGAGAAATTTCTGTAGCTCTCGTGGATTAGTTTGGAGCTGATCTGCAAAGACCATAAAAATATAGGTGGCAAATGGGGAGATGTTTGGAGCAACTGCATCAAAGGCTTCTTTCTTTGTACAACAGCATTATATGGAAGTTAACTAAAGAGGTGGACAACTGCTTAAATAGGAAAGCAAAGACAAATCCTTAATGTTCTGTTGGCCTGACCTCACTTTGGGGGAAGCTCATGGAGTGGCTCATCTTGAGTCCAGTCACACAGCATGCACAGGACAACCAGGGGAATCAGGCCCCTGGGTTTAGGAAAGGCAGATCCTGCTTGACCAACATCATCTCTTTCTGTGAGAGGATGACCTGGTTTTTGGATGAGGAAAAGCCTGTGAGTATTGTTTATCTGGACTTTAGGAAGGCCTGTGACTGTTTAACCTAGGAAAAGGGAGGCTCAGGGGTGACCTCAATTTCTACAACTACCTGAAAGGAGGTTGTAGCCAGGTGGGGGTCAGTTCTCTCCAAGGTAAAAAGCTACAGGACAATAGGACATGGTCTCAGGTTGCACCAGGGGAAGTTTAGATTGGATATTAGGAAAAACTTCTTAATGGAAAGGGTTGTCAAGCATTGGAAAAACTGCTCAGGGAAGCAATTGATTCACTTTCTCTAGAGATATTGAAAAGAGCTATAAATGTGGCACTTCAGAGGGATGTGGTTCAGAAGTGGCTCGGCAGTGTTGGGTTCACAGTTGGACTTGATGATCTTGAGATCTTTTCTAACGCAAATGCTTCTATACCCCTGTCTGTAATGCCTTTGCGAGCATCCTCTCACTTCTGCGCTGATGACAATGAACTGGGTAGTTTCTAAGTTGCAAATTTTGCTCTGGTTCACTTCTGAATGCTACTGTTCTGCCTCTCCCTCTGCATTCCATCCTCTGGAGGGGATTTTTCCCTTAACGTGCCTACCTGTACCATGGAACAGGAGCTGTCCTGTTACAGCTGAGGGATCAGTCCGTGGCAGTAGGCTTTGGAGGATTGAAGCACTTTATGAAACTATTTGAAGGTAGACAGTTATTTGAAGGAACTATCCTGGACTTTTCATTTCATCTTACAGTGTAAATAAGAATTTTGTGTTTTGAGGGAGAAGTATTGTAGGTATGGCAACTTATAGCAGGAGCTTCAGTGCTCTTTTAAATGCTTAAGTATTAAACTTCAAACACTTAGAACTTCTTTGAGAATGCATTTATCAAGAACTTTGGAAGAGATGTGATTTTCTTCAATATTTGGTTTTTTTCATAGGTACAAGAACTGACCAAAGAGTGGACTAACAAGTGGAATGAAACTCAAGATATTCTGAAAGTAAGGCAAATAAATAAATTTTCCTCTTGGCATTTGACCTAGCCTTAGTATTTTTCCTTTTAACAAAGTTATTTTTCTAAGTCATCTTCTTTGGCTCAGCTCTTTCTGTTATTCACCACAGTGACCCCACAGTGCAAAACAGCTTCTCTCGAACAAATCTTTAAATTGCTGCATGGTTCTATTGAGTTACAAAGGCAGAAAGCCTGGCCCAGGGACAAGTGGATCCCTCACATCCTTGGTGTTTGTGTGGTATCAACAAGACCTGTGAATAATCACTTCTTATCTTACATTGGGTGTCTCAGTGGATGTTACACACAGTAGATATGGATTTTTTTTCCCTTATCCTGGTGAGATTTTATGTTGGTATTTGGTGCATGATTAAGGTGGCAGTCTGAAGTTATATTTTAATGAGCTACTTGATGGTTCTGTTTGTAAAAGCACACACACGCATTTGTGCATGCGCACACATACAAACACACGGAGGAATAATTCCCACAGCTTATTTTTTTAGCATGTTAACTAATATTTTTGCTGCCAAATGTTTTAACTGTTCTGTTAAATAAAATTTTCAGAAGCAAAGCTGTAGCTTTCATCATTTGCTGAACATAACTTGTTTGTAGTGCAATTCAAGCGAGCATTTAGAAGTAATTTTTTAATTCTCTGTGTCACTGATCTCAAATTTGATTTTTCTGGTATTACTTTTTGTTTTCTTAAATTTTTTTCTTCAAGTCCACCAGTGTCTTTGATCTGACTTCCACATGAGTTGAATGGCTCTGTGCTTAAAAATAAAAATAAAGCACAAATAGCAGAGAGAATGGATCAGGGTTGGTAAGTACTTAGCAGTCAGTGTGGTAGAATGGACTGTGTAATGTCTATCTAGATACTAAACTGGGAATTTTCAATTACATATTCATCAGAGATGTTTTGGTTACAACTTTGGCTTCTGTATGAGCTGCATTCTCATAAAATGGTATTTGAGTGTATGAATATAGCTCATATTCCACTTTCGGGTTAAAGGCAGTTGGTTAAACTTTCTTTGTCCCAAACGCCCTGAAAATCTGCAAGAGATTTCTTAGTTGCACTATTTTATTTTATTTTACACCGTTTCATTGAAGATACCCGTATTTTTATTCACTTCTTGTTTAATGATTTGTGAAATCACTGACAGCATATGAGAGGGAAAGGGCTTTTTGGAAGTTTGCCAGGCTGAGTCACTGGAAAGCAGATTTTAAACTTCAGAGAGCAGTGGTGGTTTTAGTTATGGATTCTCTGTGAGTTCCCTGGGGGGTTTTTTGTGTCATTTACGTCCCTCCCTTGCACACAGAGACCGTACACGCTGTAATTTGTAAAAACAGAATTGCCAGGCACTCTGAGAAGTGAAACTGTCTTTGTATGTCCACATCACTGAAGTCACACCTGCCACTTCCCCCATGCCATAATTCAGTAACTTTCAGGACATTCTTCATTAAGGTACTTAGAACTTCACGTTTGTATTATATTTAAAACCTTCTTTCCCTTGCTTCCCCTGGCTTTGCTATCCTGAGATAGTTGATGCTTTCCAATTCCTCCCCTGCAGCAGGCTTGGAGACTTGAAAACCTTTTTAAAGACCTTTTTAGTTTCCAACACTTTTTGCTCCAAATCTTTTAGGCATATGCCTGCGAGATGCAAGTGCGCTTGTTTGTAGCAGAATGGGATTCCCTCCTTTATTGTATGTGATTATTGCTTTTTTGTACTAAGTTCTAAATATTAAAGTTCACGTGATTTTGAATTGTTCTCACAGGCTGATGGGAAAACCTGTAAGTGTTTAAATCCAAAATAATTGAAAGGATTTTGCATAAGCCTTGTAAAACGCAAGTAAGAATCACAGGGCTTGCTGGTGTCTTCCACTAGATCAACAGACCACTGCTGGAAAAATTTTCCTGGCTTTCAATGGATATGGTGCTCTCATCAGCTTAAGATGCCTGACAAAGAAACAATGTTTTGCAGGGAAGATGTTCCTTAAATTTTTTTGCCCTTGCTAGTTATTTTGAACCTCGTTTAAGATTAGACAGCAGCATCTAAATGCTACCTTTGAAGATAATTCATAGAGAATGAAAAATACCAGCGAGAAAATACCAAGGAACAGAAAATATCATGTGAAGGCAAGTTTTTGATGAAAAGTATTTGGCAGTTTAAAATTCAATTATTCTAGTCAGCACTGTGTACCATATGTGCAGCTGTGCATCCCAGTATTCTTATTTCTGTGGGTAATTTTTATCCCCTTTGGAGTTTTTGCATAGTAACCTGAAGTTCTGTTTTTCCGTCTTTAGACTGAGCATGTTGAACTATCCCACTTGCAAATGTTGGGTTTGGATTTGGGGTGGTGTGCAGTGGCTGAATGCCACATCTTGTACAGTCCTTCATTCTGTTGATGAGCAATTAGATAAATATTGGGCTGGGGAGGGTAGCACTGATAGTCCTCTCTTTCTTTTGTGCTTTTGGAGGGGTGATTGTCTGGCTTCCTCTGGAGTCTGAGTTAATGTCAACTCACACCTAAAGCCCTAATCTTCTCATTTTCTGTATTCAAAGCTTGGGACACTGCATACATCAGGGTTTAAGTTTGTGCTGATTCTGTATGAAGGGTTCTTTATTGTGTAGCATGGCAGGTTCTCGGTGCTGTTGATCTGCCTAAAGTGCCAAGCGTTGTTTCTAGCGCTGATGTTTGTTTTCTTCCTTGATCTTCTCACTCTTACCTTACTTAGTATTTTAATAAAATCAAGGACATTTTAATGCTTAATAAATGTAATAAATATGTGGATGATGCTTCACTGTTGGATAAAATACTGCATCAGAACCCAAAGTGTATTTGGTTTTAAATCCACAGGCTTTGGGTTATTTCTTTAAACGTCACCAAAGGATTGCACCTTACAGAACAGTGTTGCTTTACATTGCTTCTCTGTCTTCAGATATCTTGCAGCCTCAGCACTTAACTGGAGCATTTAGCTTTCCTCTCAAGCTCATTGGATCTTTGTGTGAAGGTTTTTTTTGCCTTCTCCTGATGTTCTTTCATATACGTTCCCAAAAAGAAAAGGAGGAGGGATGAAATCCTGTTTGCTCTTTTCCTTCCCTTCGTTCTTTTTGTACTGTTCTGCTAAAGATCAATCGTGGGGTCTAAAATGTTAGGATAACCTATCCAACTTTTGATTTTTCTCTTGCCTTGAGGCATTAATTGGTACAAAACTTCTTTTGATGTGGCTGTTTTATTTGACTGCATATGTTGTCATTCTCCTAGAGATCTTTTTTTTTCAGTGTCACTTTTTTTTTTGTCATCCTTTGTGCATGTTTCAATTTTTTTTCTCTAACCTTTACCAGCTTTTAGATTAATCTTTTTAAAATGTGCACTCCTTTATATAATTCTCTGCTGGTTTTTCTTCACAGCTTTCTTTTAAATTTCTTTCCCTTTTTCTGTTTGTGTAGAAATTGGTATGACTTTGAGCTGTTGCCTTTTTAATGTGTGTCATATATATTTAAAGGGTCTTCTTTATTCTTTTTTAGTTTGAAGTAGATTTAAAGTTCCCTTTTATTTGCTTATCCTGTTGTTTGACTCTAATCATGTCATTAGCTTTTGTGTGCTGGTGGTCAAATGATGTCAAAGGATGTAGAGAGATCTATCTTCAGAGTCTGTTAAAGTCAAGGACGGGGGCAGGTTTTGTGTGCATGTCTAATTCTTGTGATCAATAGTTTAACTAGTCGCTACTTCAGCTGGCTTTGTCCTGTTGGATTTAGTGACACCACCTCACTTGCATCAGTAATACTAATTCTGCTACAGCACTTTACCACAGGGTGTGCAAAGATGTTATTGAACCCTGTTTATTGATGATTTGTTTGGTTATTCTTTTTCTTTTTTGTGCCGTTTGGTTGACTGCTGCTTAATAGTGCATATTTATGCCTTAACAATGGTTGTTCCTACATGAGGGAGAAAACTGTGTGAAATTTTCTTATCTTCAAGCATTAACATCTACTGTTTGTTTATATCATGCTTCTTTTGGGGGGAAATTAAATACCTTTGACTTGCCATGATGAATAAACACAGACTAATACCAAGCAATTATTTTGGTGGACTTACTCATCTAAGCTGGGAAATTATCTTTCTTTAGGAATCTTGGCTATATGCAGCAAAGACACTGGGACACCAAAACTCAGAGCAGTTGTGTTGCTCATTGCGAGGTGTAGATTAGGGTGGCACAAGCAAATATATTTTATTTTAACAATTTGCTTTCCATGGTGGCTTGCATACCATAGTGAACTCTCTCAAGAGCAGTTTGTTGTGTTCTATATAAATGCTACATTTGTCTGCATTTGCATTTCTAGATAATCTCTAAATCACAGTTGCTGAATGGTATTTAAACACTGTTGTCTCGGTTCTTCTGCCTGAAACGCTGGGCATGCATCACCATTTTGCATTTTGCTGTTTTATGCCTTTTTTATTTCACAGCCTATTAACCGTGACCCACTTCTCTGCTTTTCCTCTTCTCTCTTGGGCTGTGTTCTACCCCAGTATGTTGTCCTTTGATGAGCATTTGTTTTCTTCATTCTTTCATGTCATTGCTTCAACAAGCCCAGTCCTCAGGTGAGAAGTGCTCTCAATTAGCACCTTCTGCTTTCACCTAAAATCTTAGTGTCTGCTTCCACTTTTGATGGCGGCAGGGTAGAGGAGTTGTACAAGCGCTTGGGCTCCTGAAAAACAAAGTGTAGAACTTCTAAAAAGTAAATAGGCTTTAATCCTGCCCTTTAAAGGTGCGTATGAATTTTAAAGACCTCTGCTCACCTGCCTGAATTGAACCTAATAGAACCTAAAATTGGTTCTATTTACAGGTCAAAAGAAAAAAAAAAAATGGAGTTACAAGACTGGTATGCATTTGTATATAGAACAACGTCTACATGATACTGTGTTTAAACCAGCTTTAGCACATGTGTTTATTTGTATGTTTGGCAGGAATTGTTTCTAAGGTTTTTTTATATTTCAGTTAGGGAATCGTTTTTGTAAACTTGTTAGTTAGACATTTTGGTGTTGCATTTTGGTTATAATGTCTGTTGTTGGCTGTGTTTGAAGCATATCTGTCTATTTCTAAAGGATTACATCTGTACTTTGACTTGAACAAATCTTATTTGAGATATTATAACTTCTTTTATCATCTGTTTGTATTAGAAAACCCTCATTGCATGCTTCCGTTTTTTGTTTCCTTTCTATAAGCTATGTCATTCTGCTTGAATTTTTAAGAGGCTTAAAAAAATCTCTGCAAAATTAACACTGGATTGCACAGCTATGGAACTGGCCGAAAGAATTTAAGTCAGATGTTGCTGCTGAATTTGGTTTATTTTAGAAAAGTTCATAGAATAAATAGAGTAGCAGCTCTGTTCCTGGGGATGTTGGCTTTCTCAACAGTTGTTTGTCCTCCAGCAATTATGTAATATATGTTCATTTATCAAACTGATTTTCTATGGAAAAGAAAAATGCACGTTGCCATTAAGTAGTCTCTTATTAACAAATTATGTTTGATAGAACTGCCTTCAGCTGGCTTGTGAGTGCCGTGCAGAGGAAAAGATATTATGAAAGTTTTAATGTTAATTATTCTTGTTTATCTTGGTCAGTGATCACTCAATCAATGAAAATAGCATCTTTTCTCTAGAAGCCTGTTTAACTGTGGTTTCGATTTCTTGCACTAGATGTCACTGAAGATACAATAATCAGGTTCTTCTTGCGTGCTTAATTTGGATTTAATTCAGATATTTTAAGGGAAAATTATTTGCAGTATCCTGAATTTCATTGCTGTTCTCATACACTAAAGTAAGTTTATGAGGATGCCAAAACATTGCTTTAGGAGCAAGTCCTGAAGAACCTGAGTAACTGTTCTGACAAAAACACTTCTGAACAATTCACAGTTGTAATGCACTGCGAAGTGATTATGTACACCAAGATTTATTGCAGTTGTTTTTCAGTGCATTTTTCAACCCTCCTTTTCAACTGACAGTAGGTCTGGAATGTTTGACAAATTCAGCTAAAGCCTTTAAAATGTATTTCTTTTCCTAAATTTGTGTCCTTGATATTTTAGAGGTGTAAAAGATCCGTTTCTGAGAGAGGCAGTATCTTTTATTTTATCAGGTAATTCCTTCTCAGTTGAGAAGGCAAACAGGCTTTTGGACACAGAGGTGTTTCACCAGGCCACTTCTTCTAATTACTTTCACTGCATATTGCAATTGAAACACCAGTGGCAATGATTTGCAGTTCCTATTTATAACTGCTTATTTTAACATTTTTTTCTCTTGATTAATCACTTCTGTAGGTTTATAATTGAGTTTCTGTACATGAAAATTTAATAAGTTTGTTCAGCTTTTTTCCATCTTTTTTTTTAAGGAGGTTGTCTGATAAGAAGGGAATGTTTACTGGTTTTGGTCCTTTTGCATTATTTACCCACAGCTCCTGTCTCCTGAACAGTGACAAGTAATATCAAGTTTAGCTCTCAGTTTTATTAGAATTTATTTTCTTATACCTGGCCTTGTGCATTATGTATTTATTTCCCAAGAGTAGCAGTCACTAGCAGTGTTTGATGGTTTATAACATCATCTCTTCTGGTCAGATTTCTCCTTTGGAATTTGAGTTTGGGCAGAGATTATCCAAATATGATTTGTTTTACCTTAAAGAGACATTGGTTTTTCATACTGTATGACTGAAGAGATGCCATTATTAAGCGATGATTATTACTTTACCTAATAATCCTCTTTTCTTCAGTCTGGTGAGTATACCTAGGTTAATGCAAACTGAGAAGAAAGAAAAGAGAATGGAGAGAATTTTCTGTAAAAACAAAGAGACAGAAACTTTTTAAGGGGTAATATGGTTGTCCTGAGATACAAATTGCTTTTTCTTCAGAGAAGCAGCTCTCATTGCTCTTCACTCAGTAATTATTTTTTTCAGTGCTTTGTCTCTCTCAGCCTTGGCTTGCTGTTGTCAGAGCATGAAAAAAGTACTGAATTGGGAACTGGAACTACTCATCTACTGTAGCTCTTTTCCTAATAGGAGCAGTATTGAAAGGGTCCCGGCCACCTGAGGAATGCTGAGTGCAGCAGTCAAAAGTAGATTTCAAATGGAGTAATTGTCTGCTTTCAAGTCTTTCTGCCACCTGTGTTCATCTGATTAAGAAATCTCCTTTTTTTGCTTCCAGATGCTATAGCTGCTTGTGATGCCTTTGTGGTGGACTGACCACTTTCAACCTTCAGTTTCTGCTGGAAAGTTGTGATCAAGAGATGCCTAATGCTACTGATTGTTTTTAATTTCAATTTTAAACAGGTTTTTTTTTTCCACATGAAACCAGCTGGGCCGTAAGAGAAGCACAACTGGGGACTACCTTTTCTGAGCTTACCAACCACTGATTTAGCCAGGGTTGAATAAGTTTGGTTGATAAGGCTGTGCATTTTCAAAAGAGGCCCTCCAGTGTCTAGGAGTAGCCATACTGCCAAATATTTCACTGCCCTCCTCCTTCCAAGTGGGGCCCTGCATTTGTAGATTATTCAGGCCATGCTTAGCTTTAATGCATCACTAGAGCTTGGAAGCGGTTTTCAAATGAAAGGGAGTCAGACAGAATGGGTTGCTTTTGAAATTCTTTCTACAGCTCAGATGCCACTTGTTCAACAATTCCTCCTGGGCATTTGTTCTGCTTTCCTATTAATTATCTTGTGCCAGGAAGGTGGTCTAAATTGAAATAAGTGGAAGCTCCTGAAAGAGGAAGAAGAAGAAGAAATGTATCCTAAAACCTGTTTCTCCCAAAGGATCAGCAGAGAAGTATTAAGAGAGACGAAATGTAAATTTCTCTCTGGATTTGGCTATGGGATGGGAAAGAAGCATTCCAACATCCACAGTTTAGATAAAACCCAAATTTCTATCTGCCTCACAAATGAGCTGTTCCTAATGACAATGTGATGTGAAACGCTGGAGCCATTTTATTCTGCTGGTGTTTTTAGCAGACTATTTAGGAGTTTATTGCTGTGTGATTCTGATACCTCTGAGTGCATGGTACTGCTGTGCACATCACTTTGCATCTTAAATGGCAGCTGGGCATTAGCCTTGATTCGTACAGTCTTAAACACAGCACAGACTGTGGTTGCTGCAGCCAGTCAAGAATGTGCATCTAACTATGCATATTCCTCTGCAAAAGTCTTTGCTGCTGTGTTGCTAATCCCGAAGTCTGTTTTCTCTCCTTGGTGGCTGTTGCTTGCTAGCATAGCACAGTCCTCCTTCTTCCTCCAATTTAATTCCATAGCATGGGTTACATGTTGATCTGGAGGAAGAATTTCTGGAGGAAGATTTAAAGCATTCTGTTACTTCAGATTAATCTCTGCAGAAGTAGAGGTGAATATTGAGCTAAACAGTAAACAGAACTTGAGATAAGTGAAACACCTAATTCTCCCATAGCCCTAGAAACATGCAAACACCAAAATAGTTTTTAAAATTAATAAATGTATTTGCTATGAGCCTAGTTTTTTTCCTCTCTATAAGTCCCTGACTCATTTATCACCCAGCTTTAGCAACAAATGAGGTGGGAGTCCTGTAGCTAATAGTCTACTGCCTTCTTGATTCATTCCCAGAATAAAGTCTATGAAATGAATTATTTACAGGTCCTGTAGAAAATATGTTACCATGTAATTAAAGGCTGTTTTGTAATGCATATGGAAGAAGAGGTGAATGAAAATAGCCTGTCCGGACCTTTGTCTTCCAGCCAGGCCTTTTCCCCTTGTTTGATATCAGCATGAAGAATACTGAGGGTGGAGTTGCTGTCTCCTAGCTGGGAGGTAAAAGATCTCCTGCTTGGTAGCATCAGTGATGGCAAGAAAAGTCTCGTTCTCTGCCCTGAATGTCAGTGTTGCTGTATGTAGACTTGCCCTTTGAGGCTACCTTGTGCTCAGGGTGTTCACATTTAGGAGACTCTGAAGCTTCCTCCATTTGGGACAAACCAAATTTTCTCTGGGTGCCTTACTTCTTGAAACAGCAGAATTGTTTTCCCTTAGACCAGGCTAGCAGGGGCAGGAACCAGCCTGCAGCAGATGCTCCGGCATGGGAAATAGCAGCTTTGATGGTTTTAAGTTTTATAAGCCACAAAATTTTACAGGCTGGTGTCCAGAAAGCCAAAACAGGAACCTCTGCTTACAATTAGCAAAATCCTGCAGCTCTATTCGGGGGATTTTTCTTAGACATCAGAAGTAGTTCTGTCTGTACAAATTCCGAAGTGTCAAGGAGCAGGCATTTCAGCTTAAGATGGTCATTGGAATTCCAGGAATGAAGGCCAAAAAAATTCCTAAAAAATAACTTTGAATACGCCAAGGCTTCTGATGGAAATCCTAGCAGCACATGAAATGCAGAGGTGCTTTGGGGTGCCACCACAACAATAGGGTTTCAGTGTATTAGTAGCCAGCTGTATGTCAGCAGCGAGCTCATGGCAATCTGTTCCAAGAGGGAAAGAGAAATAATGAAAAATGGAAAAGGTAAGCTGACCTCATGAGACTTAAGAACTGCTCCTGTAATCTCCTTACTCTTTACAGGAATTGCATCATTAATTTTCCATCGTTTTAGCTTCACTGTCTTAGCAGTTGCTCTTTTAAGCAGTTTTACATTCTGCATCTGCCTTTTTGACTGGCGCTCATTGCAGGGAGCTATTGATGCCTCCCTCTCTGGGCTGCTGCAGGAGCACCTGCATTTTCACAGTAAGCTGCTCACAACAAAGCTGCAGTTTTCTGATCTTGCTTTTTGCTGACTCTTTAATTGGCTCTTCTTGCTTGATGAGGGTGCTACGATCTAATGCTCTGGGAAATGGGGGAAAAGCTGCTCAGGAAGTTTCTGCAGTGGTGGTTTTCTTTGTGGTTTTGGACAGTAGAAGTTTCTTCATCTGAGAAGAATGAGGTGTCTTGCTTCTACTAAACTTTTTGTTTTAAATGCACTGAAACCACTACACCTAGCATTATAGCGTCAATTCTTTGTTCCACTATCTAGAAGGAGAAGAGGCAGTAAGAGTTTGTGCCTTATCCAACATCTATGTATAAGGAAATCAATATCCCCTTTTATAATCGATGGCTATGTAGATAATTATTTTATTGCCTATAGAGGAAGAGCATTATTTTTAATTTTCAAAAATGTTTTACTGAAGTCCCAGGATAGTCCCAAACATAATTTTGGCACGTGCACGGATTATAAAGCGAACACCTCCACTGATGGTGTATTCCATATCTCCTCCTCTCTTTGCATTGCCTCCCAAAAGTTAGTGATTCAAGATTTATTTTGTTATTCCGGAAGCCATACTTGTGTCAAACTGAAATAAAACATGAGATAGAAATTTGATATTATATGTGCAGCTTTATGAAAAACTAAAGTTTTTTAAACAGACACCCACTAAGAAGAGGAGCAGCTTCACTGGTACAATACAGAGCAAAAGAGCTTTCCTCCCTGCTGTCACTTCAGTGAGAATCTCAGACATTTCAGAGTTGTTTGCTTGAAACACTTTTTTTTTTTTTTTTAAAACCCTGTAATTGTCTTGTCAGTCACAATTAGACACAATTTTTTTCAGCTGTTAGTTCTTTGTCTTATCTAATCTGTTTATGATATGTAGTTTTGAGAGAGCCAGCCTATAGGACAAGAAGGGTGCAGCTTTCATCCAAAACATAGCAAACTAAATACTCAGCTGTGCTTATTCCTTCACCTTTTAAGGAAACGTTACTAGGAAGCCCAAACCAGATTTCCATCTTTTGAAATATTTTTTTACTTCTCTCCTACCTCTTGTTCCTCTTGTCCATACAGTAAATGCTTTTCATACTTTGAGGTGAAATTTCTTTGTTCCTCTTTTAGTTCTTTGAGCAATATTATGCATCGAGAATTTTTTTTTCCATTTTCAACCTTCTTATCAATAACTTCCCCAATGCTGGCATTTCTGGTGTTTCTTGACATCCATTTCCAGTATTTCTTTATATTGGGAGGTTACTATGTGTGTGCTGGTTGTCTGGAAAACTACTGATGACGCATCTGTCTATTTTCTGGATGGCAATGCAGCATTCAAAAGTAAGGATTTGGTCTGTTCCATCTCTTCAGCCTTTGGTAGTTTAACCCCTCAATGCAAGCGTGAAAAGCTCTTGTCCGCGAAAATCAGATGAGTTACCTTCTGTGCAACAAACTGGTAATTGCACACTCTAGAGAGACATTGAATGTTTATTTCTGAGTTGAACAGCCCTGGGTGCCCAGTGGTATTCCATAAAACAAGCACACCAGCAGTTAGAACTTTTTACTATTTATACTTTTTAACAAACAAAGGAATTAGTGTACATTGGCTACAAATTACCTAGTTCTCTTATTAATTGGTATTCCCTCTTCTGTTGGTTAATGATTCTCCCATTTCCCATGTGAATTAGTCTGCCTGCTCAGGCTTTCTCTTCTTTTGGGTCTCTCTGGATTTCTAGGGTTGGTGGTTGTGATCTGCCCCTGCCAAAATACCCTTTTACCCAGTCGAAGCTGATTTCAGCAGAGTTGGTGAGTTGGGTTTATTAGTTTCTTTCTTGTCTTGCAATTTCTGCCATATGTCCTTGTGACCCATAAATTCTGCATTCTCTGGGCCCACTGTAAGTGGTACATCCTTCCTCCCAAGGTTTGTTAGCTTCTCCCTAGGTCTGAGATCCCTGAAGCACGTCCAGCCCTAAACCTTAACCAGGCAATTTTACCAATGAGAACTTTGTTTTTCTAACACCTGGACATCACTTAGAGCTTGTTTGCTGCTCTCTGATTTATGGGTTAAGTCTCCCTTCTGGTTGATTAGGCTTGAAAGTGTAACAAAGATCAAACAACATACTTTCTTAAAAAAATTTTACATGTTCCATGCTTTGCAACACTCTTAACATACCTCTGTTGTTTCCAGATGATTTTTCTGACTCTTGTAGGTTTTTCCAGTTGGTCCATTGAAAGATTGCTTTATTATACTGAATTTTTTATTCTGATGCACTTATATATTTTTCCCTCTGAGTATGAAAATGTTATTGAGACGTAGTATGGAGTATACTGAACCCTGACAATCTAATGTGACTTATTATCCTTCTCTTTCCACTACAGTCTTCCCAGAAGGACAAAAATATCTTGTCAGTAGTGACTGACTCATCCAATAAGGGTCTTGTTAAAGAGAGTGCCGATTCAGTTCTGTTTGTTGGAGGGTAATAGGCGAGGGTTTCAGGTTATCCCTATTTTAGGTACTGAAGTATCAGTTAGGGCTTGAAGATATTTTAGGTGTCTAATTCCCATTTGTTTTGAAGTGGATTTGGCTGTATGAATAACTTAGAAACACAGGGTTTAGAAAGAATTCTGTGGGGCACTTAGTTTTGTTTTGGATTTGGATTTTTTTTTTCCCCAAGGACAACTTCCTTCACTCTGAAAGAAGTCTAATAGTTTTGCAGGAATTTTTTCAACAAAAGACTTGTGGTTTCAGGCAGCTTCTGGCCTAGTAGTAGTTCATCCATGAATATCAGCATTTCTGTGTCTGGAGTTTTTGCCCTTATGTAAATATAGAAAACATAATTAGAGCTAATTAATCCACAACAGACCAGACAAGGACTTAATCATCTTCAAAATGCCAACTTCTGTAGAATGTTTTGCTAAATATTCAATTTAATTTCTTTCAAAGTCCTGTTTGCAACATCTGGACAAACTGTTGCTGAAGGATTTGTTCTGAATATATTTAATTCAATTTTTAGTTTTTCTCTGAGGTACATGTGTGTTAAAAAGTATCTTCCTGAGCAGACACTGCTCTAAACTCTTGATTGTCAAAGGTCACAAGTTTATTTTTGTTTTCAGCTGTTCTGTTGTTCGTATTTTGTTGCTGTGTTCACAGAGCATAAAGAAACAAATACGAGATGGGTTATGTTCCAAAACATCAAGAACAGCATTTCAGCTTCTTTGTAGCAATCCATCTTAAAAAAAAAAAACCACTCAGGGTACCCAATTGTGCATTACATTTTGCATGAAGGAATGGCATGTCCCCAGTTTTCTGAGTTGCTTGCCTATTTTTGTTCGTTTGTGGTTTGTGTATGTGGTTTTTCTGTTTGTTGGTTGGGGTTTTTTTTCCCCCCTAGTGGGATCTGCTCGTTATTTTTGCTTTTCTTCAGCTTCTGTGGTGACAGCTTTTTGATGAGAACTGAGAAAGCAAGGCTGAAATATTGATAGACCAATTGATCTGCAAAATTTGTTAGTTTACTAGTTATGTGCTGCAGGGATACTCTGAATTTTGGGGAAAACAGTAAATCTTATACTCAGGCAGACTGTGTCATAATCAAGCATTATCTGTGTGAAAGAAGAGAAGCATGTAGTTTCAGATTTCTGGTGTTCATTTGAGTTGTTAATTTGCCCTTATAAGAAAACACAGATCCGTTTGTCTTTTTGGTTGCGTATCCCAATTTTGCTTTTCCCATTGAGAAGTGCAACTGATAATGTGGCAGGTGTGAAGTCACCTTTGAGCAGCTGAAATGTAGATATTTGGAGTGCCCAGCTGCTTTACAGTAGTCTGCCTGCCATTTGCCTCTGTTAACAGTCTTTAATTACGTGATCACCTTGCTGTCTCTTATTATTTCTTTCTCTGGTTTCAATCAGTGGAGGGATGGCTGCAGAATCCAACACGGATTTGTGGAAGGAAGGAGACCATGATCTGATTGACCTTGATGCTACAGAGTTACAGTCATATATACGGAACATAGCAGAGGGGCAAAGGAGGATTTTAAGGTTAAAATTCTATTAACCCATGGAAATTGTCTCTTACTGTATCCTTAACCCAGGGAAATTTGAGAGGGTTTCCTCATGAGGAATTTTCTTTTGGCCATTTTCCTTTAAAGTTGCTAGTCTCTTAAGACCTAAATTGATTAGCTGAATTTAAACAGTCATTAATATTCTTAATTGAAATATGCCTGGGAGAGAATTTGGTTATATTTGGTTTTATGTTTAAATCTCTGTAGTTTTGTCTAAGTATGAGCTGCTTTACACAGAAAATCTAAATGTTTTCTCTATTAATAAAGATAACATATTTAAAAGTTTAATGCCATAGACTTCTTCTGGTAAAGCAGTATCAAAGTTTTTCCTGGTTTCAAAAGGTAGCTTTTTTTACCAGTGCTATTGTTGGTCTTAACACACTTGTCACCTTGTTTCCATTAGGAAAGGATGTATTGTACCTGTTAAATTCAAGGTTATTCTGTGTCACATAGTCCTTTCTGGCAGCATTTTTGAAAGAGATTTTTTGTGTGCTGCTGATAGTTTATGATAATGGAGCATTTAAGTGAATGTTTCAAATATCTAGTCTGCTTTTTGTCCAAATGTTTAGATTTAGACCCATTGTGAGGTCTTCTTTAACTTCTGAAGTCATGAAACTTGGTGTCCCGTATGCCCCAGGGGCTTAGGAATGAAAGAGGGGGGTTTGGTCTCCATTTGTTATGGCTGGTGATATTCACTTGTCAGTTATTATAAGTAATTATAATAGTCATTATTATAGTCATTATTATAGTCAAAGTGCTCTAGTTTACACCATATCAGTGGATTAATTTTGAGGTCATTTACATATTGGAATGAAGCACCTCCAGAAGATCTGTAGTTTTGAGGTGCAGTAGTACCTGTCAGGAGTCACTGGGAATTCAGGTGAGAGACAAGGCTGCCATAATACACAACATTTGCATGTTCGTGTTTTCAGATCTCAGTAAACTTTTAGAAATAACATAAAGCTTTTCCACTGAAGAAATAAAACTTGCCTCATTTTTTTTACAGTATGTAAATATAACAAATGCCCTACCTCCTTTGGAGAACACGACTTCCCCTTTCATTGTTTTATGTTAGCTAACAAAATGTATTTCCCTGAAGGTTTTTGTCAGGATGCAAAAAAGGTGACAACTATCCAATTTAAGGTTCAGATCCGTTAGCAAAATGCAATTGTCAGTAGCTGCTTCTTGAGTTTTGGATAGATTGCTTTGCATTTTTTCCCTAAAAGTTCAGCAGGTTTACATCTTTCAAGAAAGCCTTATTTTCTGTTAGTAGTTGGCAAAGCTGTGCTAGTTCCCTTTCATGGACTAAATTTTAAAAATACTCAAATGTGCCAAAACTTCAGTCTGCCAAGAATGCCATGATGTATTGTAGTTTACATTACATAGTACAGTGCAAGAGATTCCTCCCTTCTGAATTTTTCTATTCAGTTTTTGCTGGACATAAAAAAAAAAAAAAAAGTGATGGGAACTTTACTCTTCAGTCAATATTTGGATGTCTGTCTTGCCTATGACATATGTTTCAGTATTCTTGTTCTTTATTAGATATAATAATTCTTTTGACCTTGATATTAGGAACTGATGCTAGATTATAGGTATCTCAGTAGAGGTTGCTTTCATTTAATTTTTTTTTTTAAAGAACACTTCCCTTTGATTGATATGGTACCTATTTCCTGTGACTATATTTCTGGATTCATACTCTTGTCATCTTGTCCTTTCTCCTTATTTTGTGTTTATCCTCTTTTTCAGCCTACCTTTTTAAAGGCTGCTGTGATCTTCTTTGGCATCTATATGTGTGATTCATTATTGTGTATAATTGAAATTGAGGTCATTGTATTGCAATTACAGCTGAAGAATTTGGTGTCCTCTTATGCTGTCCTTCAAAGCAGCTTAATTACTGCACTGGGCTGTTGCAAGTTAGAATGACTTGTTCATTTTCATTTCATTATTAGAATTGTGAAATAAACTGTAGTTTTGTTACATGTAATATAAGGACGTGGATGTTTTCTGTGTATCTTCTGGTTTCCAATCATTTTACTAGAAATTATTAGATTTAGAGAATTCAAGCCAATTGACAGTATACTATGTATAATTATACAGTTTTTATACCTTATTTTTATATGCTTATCTTGTAAAGTATTAATGATGGAATTGGTGTATATTTTTTGATGAGATCTATTTCACTGGAAGTAGAATAAAGGGAAGACATTTTCAGAAGAGAAGTTCAGTTTCCCTAACTGAGTTTCACCTGCTTTACAAAAGAATAGTATCAAAAATCCTTGTCACTTTATGATGGACAGCTACTTGCTTATGCTATTTGTGCCAGCTTAACACACCAATTATTTTATGCTTTAGGTACACAAAATCAAACTGATAGTTTTTAAAGGGCACGTTATCCTGTCTTTTTGTAACATCCTCAAATGTTTGCCTCAAGATCAAGTGGAATATATTTTTTATGTTTTCTGACCTTTTAATAGGCCTCGAATTTGCATTAAAAGCATCACATAAGTGACAACTTGGATTTTCTTTAACTGAGCTAGTAAAACCTAGTACATAATGTCTGGGAAAGAAGGTACAGTGATTATACCTTCAGCAATTTCCAGAAAAGTAATTATAAACTTTGTTCTCAAAATAAAACAAATGAAAAATAATTTGCTAAAACATTACCCTGTGGAACTAAGTATTTAAAGCTAAATGCAAATGTTAAATTCAGAACTGTTGCTCTGACTTATATTTGTTATGCTGAAGTGAATTGTGGAAGGACTCAAAAATGTGACTGATACTGCTTTCTGAACAGCTTGTATTTGCTGGACTAGTGAGGAAAATTGTATTTGCTTTTCTTGAGAAGACTTCTTTGAAATGGTTTCTCTTTTCCTGCCATGTCTTTCAAAATCACAGTCGTAACTCCCTGTAAATCTCTTGGGTTTTAAATAGTAACTTTCTATTTAATGAATATTTGTCGTCTTGTCTGTAGTCTGTTTTTTCTCTTGAGCTGGCTGATCCTGGTTTGTCTGCTCAGTGTGTGCTGGATCTAGTTCTGTTTAACAGTGATGATCCCTGCTAGAAAACAGCATGGAACTGGTTCTGATCTTGGTGGATGCTGATGGAGCGTTTGACCCTGGGATGTATAGGAAGCTGTTTCCTTATTTTGTAGTGTGCAAGTAAGGATTTAAATGTAAAAGAAATGCTTATACAGAGGATGTGGTGGAAGCAGTGGTACTGGGAGGGAAGTTTGTAGTTTTAGGGGTTTTGGGGACGTGGTCCTGGAGCACATTTTTGGGCTTAATCATGTTTAATGGTTTTTTTAAATGCGTTAACTGGTGAAGTTTGCTGGTACTAAAGCTAATTTTTCTATCAGAGCATCTGTGAGAGGATTGGGTGAGTCTAAGGATAACAGTAGACTGATTGATGGTGAATAGTTTGCAGTGCAAAGGTCTTAATACACTGGAAGAGGAGGAGGAGGAGGAAGATGAGACTTTACTGTCAGAAGACAGTACATCTGCATGAAAGACACATGAAATCTGAAAGGATCAGATTGATGTTGTGTGCAGTGAGTGGAAAAGATGAGTGTACATGGTCCTGGCAAAATTGTGTACAGACCCTGAGAAAGGATGTGCTAAATGCTGGGATGTGGTTAGCCTGGTCATCTCCTGGGGGGAGAAATGCTTGGAGTTTGGCATAGTATAACCACAGTAAGCAGAGTGGATACCACTGCTGCCAGGATCATTGAATAAAGGCTGGAGAAGGAAAATTATTATTTCAGCTGAATGTCAATAGTGGTGCAAAGTGCATCAGTATAAACTGGCTACTACCTAATATTTGAAATCATTTTACATTATATATTGCATGAGAGCCTGAGTGTAATCTGTAACATTACTTGTTGTGGTAATTGGGCACAGCACTCACAACACAGGAGGTTACTTTTCAGTGGTTTCTCCTCAGGCAGGAGAAATGTTGCTGGTGTTTCAAGCAGAGGTAAAATTCCTCAAGTTTTCCTTTAATTACAGAACCAATCAAATCAGCTTGCTTGTGCTTTGTGGGGCTTACCAGGAGTTTTACTAATTTTTTGCTACACTTGCCTCTTAATACTAACTTCAGTAGTTGGCTGTCAGCTTTATAAATATGGTAATTAGCATGCAATGCAGTTGAAAATTCAGAGGAGTAGTCAATCTGTTTATGTAGCATTTTGAGCAGAATTATATCTAGAATTATTCAGATAATTTATGTAAACAGAAACAGAGGTCTGTCTGCAGTATATTCCTCTTACATCCTGCTATTTTTAATCCATTCAAAGCCTGCATTAGAACCGTACCACCCAAATTTTGGGAACAAGCTCCTTGTAGGTGAGTTATGGTTTATTCAGCTGTACTCAATTTTGGAGTATAAAACAAGGCAAGCAGATAGCAGTCCTTCTCCAGAAAACTCTCCATGCTTTCTGTGTCTGTGATTCTTGAAGTTAGGGAACCTCAGGCGATGGATACCCTATGTCTTTGTCCACAAGTGCCTCTTTTCCTTTTCTCACCTTTTTTTCAGGTAATTTCTTGCAGCCATGTAAATTATTGGTGTCTGCAGTGCCCTTGTATTTAACAATCAGAGGTTGCGTTTTTGGTTTTGAACTCCTGATGATCAATTTTCTTTTCTGCTTCCTCATATAAGAAGCATCATGTGAGCACTGCTTGTTTGGGAATTTCCCCCCTTGGGTTCTTTGCATGTTCATCACAGTCCTGCCCACACTTTTGTCTCGTTTTCTCTTTTTCTGGAGCACACTTGTATGAACTGGGTTTGAAGTGGGTTTGCCTATATTGCCATATCATTTTTTGCTGTAATCCAGCAGTATAGCCCTCAGCTTCCTGTGTTTGTCCAGAACCTCTGCAATGGAACTGTGATTTTAAGTCACCTAATCTTCTGTAGTCCTGTGACGGTGAATAAATAAATTTCTGACTTCAGTGAGAGAAGCTTTGGATTTTCACCCATGGTGATTATGGCATGACTAGCTGAGGCTGCTTCACCCTATTTCCTCTCTCTGTTTACACAGTCTCTTGAATGCCATGTATCTGCTGGGTTTGAAAATCAGCCTCTCCAGGAGCATTTGAATTCTGAACACTCTGGAACATTTTTGTCCTCTAGGTTTGAAACATTTGTTTCCAGTGATTTAAAGGAAATGCGAAGTGTATTGAATACGTAGCTGGAGGAAAACCAATTAAGAATTAATAACTTTGCTTGTGTGCAGTTTATGTCTATATATTTTATAGAGGACTTAATGTTAGTGCTGGGCCATTGACTATAGTCAGACACTTTTGTGAACTTGGGATATAATAGCATATTTTCAATAAAATCAAATGCACCCAAAGTACCTGTTAGCATAAGAATTTTCTCATATATAGTCTGGTTAAATATTAATGCCAAGACTTTTGCCATTGCATATTTTTGCACTTACTTATTTTTTAAATTGGTATTATGTGAGGTTTTTTCATAATTTAACTGTAGAAATCTGACCATCGTGCTGGTGAAGTAAATTGTCATGTTTTACTGAAAGTGTCTGTACAGTGTATTCTCATGACTGTGTGCCAGCAGCTATCTGTTCAATATTTAAATAAAGGAATTGCATTTTTGCATTGGAAAGTGTGACAAAAGTTGAACTCCCCTAAGAGGTTCCGTTCACTGCAGTGCACTAATTACATGTACTCTTTAATATGTGCTGGGGCAATAGCAACATAATGTTTTCCTCTGCTGTTGGATTGGTAAAGGAATGTTAGAAATGCCTTTTGGATCTACTTTCTTTTTAGATTTAATTCAATATCTTGCTGGCCAAAAAAAGTGAAGCTGTGTGCTTCTTTTTTTTGTGTGTGCATTTAAAGAGATCCATTTAAAGGCATCCTGTGTGTCACAGCAGTGGGCTTTATCATGGATAGTTGTATATGATGATGAACTTTTCAGATCAGGTGAGTACTTTAGTCGAGATTTGTTCTTAAATTACCAGATCATAGCTCAGTTTTGAGGTGCCACTATGTCAGTTAATACACTAAACTTAATGTATCAGTACAGAAGAAATGAGATTTCACAAAAGCTTTTATATCTCTCTCCATAAAGGTAAATGAATTTATTTCAGGATATTTCTGACAGCTGAGTCAGAGCTGAATTCAAAGAATTTAAATATACAATATAATCCTTTTATTTTAACTTTGACTTAAAGATGATTTTTTGTGTACTGTCTCAGAATTACTTTCTGAGTTTCTACTCTTCAAGTGAGTCCATTTCATGTAGCAGCTCCCAAAGAAGAAAACCTTCTTTTGCTCCTCAAACAGTAGCCATTTGTACCAACCAAAGTGCTCCTTTCTGGATAATCCTTGGCTTGCTTTATTTTCCACAACCTCTGAACACATCCTAAATATCGAGGAAGTATGTATACACTTTTCTGTTCAAGGATAATTCAAGCTAAGAAGTATGTGGGTACATTCAACTTTCTCCAACTGCATCTTGAGATCTTCATAAATTTTCTGAATTAGGAATTTTTAATAGGAACAGGGACCTTTCATACTTTTGCCATTTGAGTTACTGATTCACCACTTAAAATTATGTAGCCCAAATGGAGGTGAATCAAATAGTGGATTAAACCTAGTAATTTCTCTGCCTTATAATAGATTATAGACTTGCAGTTTATTTCAAAAGAGATCTGTATCTCTTCAGAAATTCTTTCTATGCTGTTGAGAATGAAATAGGGCCAGTTTGACTACTTCTTTTGGACCTTTTTCTTTTCCTTCTCTCACTGCTAAAGAAGAGGTGAAGTTGTTGGTGAAGTTTCTGTGATTTCATTTTGGGGCAAAAGTGCACAGTTTGGGCTTTGGAGGCATCCAGAAGCTTTTGAATTTGGAATTAAATTTGAAGCCAAGCAATTAAAGTTCAGGAGTTACTCCAGGTATCTGATTAAGATTCAGGTTGTTTTAGTAAATTGTATCGGAAGATAAAAGCTTATTTACAGCCTGTATTAAACTAAAAAATATTATAGTTAATCACAGCTACTGCCTGCTGCATTTCTTATAAAATTTCCATTAACAGGATGCATTCTGTGCGTGAATGGTAGTCGATTACAAAATATAACTCTAGAAACTCAATTAATTTATATTCTTTAATTTTAGATCTGAATGAAAAAGCAATCCATCTGTTCTAAATCACAGTTATACATGATTAATTTCTTATTATAGTAAGAATGTGTTGAATATGGAAAGACTGGAAAATAAAGAATTATATTGTTTCTTTATTCTTAATTATTTGTGAGCTGTTTTTCTCACCCAGTGATAATTTTTTTGTCTCCTGGGATGTTTATTTTCTTCCTCTGTCAGGGATATTGGCAAATGCTTTGTTGTGCTGTGGAAAAATTATTCAGCTTTTAATATTTTATCAATTCCATTGGGCTGAAGGTACTAGCAGAAACCGGTCACCAGTCCTCAGGGTCTTGTCTTCAACTTTCTCACATGGGAACATTATAAATTATGTATAACAGTAGATGCTACTCAGTAGATATCTAATATGTGATGGGTATTTTTGACTGAAATTACTTTTTCACTTGAACAATTAATTAAGCTCTACTTTTTGTGTTTATGATGTGACTCCTTTATAATATGAATGAATATCTGGGGTGCATTGTGAATGTCTGAGCTGCACATGAATCACAGCTTATTTTTTTTCTTTCTAAATGCTGGAGAACTTTTTAATTCTTCCATGACCAGAGTAACATCTCCCAGTTTTGTTTTGCAGAGTCTTACATACTGTGTCATAGTCTCATCTTGCCTGGATGTATCCATACTTGGAATTTTTAGACAGTATCAATATTGACAATACTTTTTTTTTTTTCTGCAGGGAAATGAGATTTTACATCTGCTTTCTTCTTTAGACTTGCAAGTTGCTGTACTTGGGAAAATACATATGACAATCTATGAGTTGTTTTTTCTTTCAGTGTGGCCCAGTAGAAGGAATTTGATTACTTGGAAATGGAGTAGTCATGCGCCTGTTGGAAGACTTTTTTTCCATTTTTATTAGCATCAGGAGAAAAGTGTGCTCCTTGTAATACATAGGAATACTTGCTGACATTGCCTCTGCTTCACAGGTTGTCAGGGCTTAGCTCTTTTACATAGAAAAACACATTTGTCTTGAAAGATTGTGTGTGCACATTCACAATCTCTATTGTTGTTATCTTTCAGGTGTAGATGACAATAGGAGTCTGTTTTAACTCGAAAATTGAACATTTTAAATGCTAAAACTTATTTCAAAGCTATAATTAATTTTTTTATTTATTGCATAGACTGTTGTGTACTACAGCATACATTATTTTATCCAAGGCTGAAATCTCCCACCTGAAGTCCTGCTGAATGATGCTTCAACCTATGGATGGCTGCACAGTGTGGCCCAAAGGAATTTTGAAGAATTGAAATTATATGCTATGAATATTTCTTACATTTTTTTTTTTACTACTGGCAATTATTTTCTTACATTGCATGTTATTTCAGCTGTCTAGGTTTACTGAATTGTCAGGAGTCTGGGGTTTTTATTGTGCAGGATTCAGCATATTTAAAGGACTGCTAAAAAGTTTTCAGTTTTCTGTTCTTGAGCTGTACTAGATGCTGAGGAGTTTGAAATTCTCCTTACCATTGTAAAAGGTGGCACATAGCTTGTTTTTAGACAACGTTGCTTTGTTACAGTCCTGATTGATGTTCCTTCTCTGGTATAATTCAGGTGTTGATCTAGTTTCCTTCAAATAACACCTTCACAGGTTTCCTCAACAGCAAGCTTGGAATGCTTAATGAAAGTAAAGAAGTCACATGTAAAATGTAAAATAAAAAAAATCTAAAAAATTTCTTTCTTTTGTGCGGTATTACAGAGAAGAAGTTACATTAAATGTGGTTTAGAAAGAGAAGGAAAAGGAGTATTTCTTGCACATCCTAATAAATAGACTTTTGTCCTTTATAGGAACAAACTTTGGCTCTGAGGAAAGAAGGGATAGGTGTTGTGTTAGACTCTGAACTGCCTCATCTCATTGGCATTGATGATGATCTTCTCAGTACTGGAATCATCTTGTACCACTTGAAGGTAAATACACATCTGTGTTTCCATAGAGTTTATATGCCTTGCAATTTTTTTCAGTAGAAAAATTACAGCATTGATTTGCTATCTATATATAGTGCTGATTACATTACTATGGTAAGAAAAGCTCTTTATGCTTCTCTGCTATAGTAAGAAAAGCTCTTAAGAGGTTGTAAATGATGAAATTAAAATATCTGTTTAGGTTTATCCTGAGAGTCAACTGGTTAACCAGATATAGGTGTTTCATATTTTTATTTGTATATATTGGTTTGTTATTCATGTAATTATAAAGCTTGACCTTAAAATCTAATCTAGATTGTCTCAAAATTACAAAGGTAGTTCTGCACTGGACAGTTGGAACTTGGATTTGCTGATAATATTGTAAAATAAAGACTGTGAAAGCATATTGAAAATGCTACATGATTCCTTTTTTTCATGTATATTTAAATGTATATTTCATTCAGGTTACCCTGAGAAAGTGGAAGGATAAAGTATATTCTTGTGGGGGAGATAAGGAGAGTCCAACTGGAAATAATGTGTGTTTCTCTCTTAATTAGGAGGGCCAAACCTATGTTGGCCGAGAAGATGCTATAACAGAACAGGATATTGGTATGGAATTTGGCATTTTTATATTCTTTCTTCTTTCAGTATCCTAATATGTGAACTAAGCTTCATATGTTTTTTTCCCCTCTTTCAGTTAGTTGTTCTGTGTTTTGCGTATTTTAATTTTTAGAAAATCTGAAAGCTGAATTGCATGATATTTGCTTCAAAAAGCATGACTTCTAGCATAGCTTGTGGACTTTAAGTGTATTCATATACTTGTTACTAATTTATTTCTTGCTTCTTTTGAAATAGCATCCTGTAAAAATATGTCCTTTTTCATATAGCACCTGTGGCAATTACTGCAAAATCATTCTCTTAACCTTTATATAATGACAGCATTGTTATGTTACACTCTTATGCCTAAGATAGTCTTGGGACTTCAGATTTGACTTTTAAAAAATTCTGAAAATTGGTAAAAATCTACTGGTTTTCCTCTTGATTTCCTGCCGATGCAATGAACTGTCAGATCTGGACTGTGCTATCACATAAGTTTTAGATAAGTTCCTGAAAGACAGTTTCATTAAGTAAACTGCATCCTTTAATTCTTGAGTGAGAATCTGAGAGTCAAATAACTTAGTTTGGTATATTTTCATGGGTCAAAAGTTGCCTGGATTTAAATTACTTTAATAAATTCCATGAAACTACCAAATTTGTGATGCCTTGTGTTATTAAAAATAATCACACATTATTTGAAGAAAAAATGGGAAGTAGCATAACTGATTGATAAAAGCCCTGAATGTCTTAGGACATAAAGAAATTTACTTCAGCCATCCTGTTGTCTACAATGGCTTCTTATATCCTGTCTTTTCAGATTTAAGCATGGTTGCCTTAAGGTCTACAAGTTTTCATTATTTCCTTGCGAAACAGGTCAAAGATTCTCTCTCTATAAATATGTGAATTGTACTTTTCTGTTGTTTTTTTTAATTGGAAAGAAAGGAGCATTTGCTAATCAGGCATCAAAGCACAGGAATAAAGAGCATTACACCAAAAACAATGCAAAACCAACCCAGTACACTTCTTTCCACTAGAATAAAACAATAAATAATTAAGGCATGCATGATGTGATAAAGGAAGGAAGAAAACATTGTCCAGAATAAAGAGAAAGTATATTCTCCAATATGTAGTGCAAGGTGTTCTTAATAAATTATTATTAGCATGTTAATCTTACTAGTTGTGAGGAGTCTAATTATGTTATCTTATTTCTTTGTGTTAAGTTCTTCATGGCCTTGATCTGGAAAGTGAGCATTGCGTCTTTGAAAATCTCAATGGCACTGTGAACCTCATCCCGCTGAATGGAGCACAGTGTTCTGTGAATGGTATTCAGATTACAGAACCCACCCACCTCAACCAAGGTATTACCTGGCCTAATGCCATTTTTCAGGCAGCCTTTTTGCTTCTTCCTGGTAACAACACTGAAAAATAGTCTGTGTGTATGTAAAGGGATTATTGTTTAATTAATTTTAATTTTATGTCTTCTCGACTATAATCCAAAACCACCAATAAACCACCATGGTGTTTTTGTTGTCAAAGAATTGCCGTGGTGAAAAGAGAATTCTTTATTAATTTCAACTATGACTGTCTTGGTTTAGAAGCTGAGAGCCTCCTTTGGAATGGAGAATATGATCTCCTTCCCTCTGAATTACTATAACTTGAAATTAAGGGGCTTTCAGGAAAAGATAGGGGAAAAGGAATAACAGTTCTTCACTAGTGTGTGTGGATAACAAGGCAAACAAACCCCAGCCTTCTCTCTCTCGGCCGCGGCGCTTTCCCCTTGGGTGCAGTTCCACTCACAGCCACCGGGGGCGCTGCTGGCTCCTGGCCGGTCAGGGCGGGTGCGATGATTCCCCCGCGCCTGCAGGGGGCGCTGTGCCGCGAGCTCGACCGCGTCCCCCTCGCGGCAATGGCGGCAAAAACGGGCTGCAGCAGGAACCCTCGGGACTGCAGGGCAGGCTCACCTTGGGTAGCAGAAACTCGGCAGCTGTAGCAGGGGCTGCAGGATGTCCCAGCAGGCAGGGGGTGCTGAGTTAGAGTGCAGTGAAAAAGCCCGAGGCAGCGGCAGAAGGCAGCGGATCTGGGCAGCGGCAGTCGGACTCCTCTGCCGCACACAGCCAGAAAGATTCCCAAAAGGGGGTCACGGTCCGGTCTTTTCCCCCTGAGGCACCCGAACAGATGGCAAGAGTCCTTTTCAAGTGAGGCAGTGTGCCAATAAGGTCCTAGTTCAATGGCTGCTCTCGGGAGCAAAGGCTCACCCACAGGAGAAGAAACCAGGCAAGGGCTGAGCTCGAGCGATGACAATGAATATCCCCCCCTTCACTTCCCCAAACAGCAGTTTGACTGTTTTCCTCCAAAGCCAAGCGAGCTAGGAGCTGTGCCCAGCCCCCTTTTCCCCAGCCAAATTCTTTGGTATCTCTGCCCCTCCAAAAGAAACCCTCAGAAGTGCAGCCAGTGTCCTCCTCCCCCTGAGCTTGGCAACTTGTTTTGTCTCTCTTAAATCCCGGTCCTTATTGTTTCTTCCCAACAAAATGGGAGAAAATTCCCTAAGAGAAACAAACAAAAGGAAAAATCCTGACCCCCAACAACTTCAAAATCTTGGTTATGATTTGATAGCTACCCTTTGATTCTGTTCATTTTACACAAAGTGAACTCCATGCTAGATCACTGTAACATTAAGGAAAAGGATATAGATCTCTATAGGGCTAAAATAGTGTCAGAGACACCCTTGCCCCTCTCCCCAAGTTTCAGGTTGGTCCTACTTAATACTACTGCCAAATTCTCTTGTACAGCAGGAGATTGAGCTAGAGCATCTGTTCACTGCAGCTATAGGAAGTGACAAAAAGGAGGAGGTTAACCCTTAGGCAGGAGGTTTACAGAATTACAATATTAATGTAAAAGCCTTAACATCTGGAAATTAAAAAGCAGCTGGGAACAAGATATATTGTGTTGGCCTGGAAAGGACTGACTGACAAGTGAGCTGATGAGTGCTGCAGGAGAACTTCCTGATGTTTTAGGTTCCAGAAGCACCCAGAATATCTTCCCATTTAGCAAGAAGCTGAAAAGGACTGGTGTCTCACATTACTTCCCTTAAAAGAAGCTTTCAGAGTAAGCTTAGGCTAACAGAAGAGGAATGCATTGTTAAACAAGTGGAGTCCTGCATCCCTTCTGAACTCTAAGAACACTTCTGTAAAGTCTGTGTGCAGAAAGCAAGGAGTTTTGGGGTTTTTCTGTTTTTTTTTTAGCGTGCCTGTTTCTTCATGTAAAATGAGAGGCATATGTGCTTGTTTTTATCACAGATAGGGGGGAAAAAAATCCCAACCCCCTTGGTCTTAGGTTTGAGTAAATCTAATGCCTGAATTGTTAACAGAAACATTGACATCACTGTAAACAATACAAATTGAATTGTGATGAATCGTTTTTATTTTATCCTGCTGCATTTTAAAGGCAGAAGATGTTCAGTGTGCCTCAGAAGAAAGTGGGAGTTTGGATGCTCTTTCCCTCTTTCAGATGCATATTCCAACTTGATTTTTGTACTGCTAAGAGTGGAAACATGACATTTTTCCCCTCACAAATTTCTTTAGACAAAAATTTGCAACTTAAAGGGGAAAGGGTTGCTAGGGTTGCTAAACTGTAAAAAACTGCTGCCTAAGCTGACCTTTTGTGTGTCTGAGACTGAGTCTGAGAGGAAGGTGGCAACTGTGACGTTAGGTGTGTAAAACTGATGAAATCAGTAGTTGAAGGATTCGTGTGCAATCCATTTATCCCAGCTGTGTTAGCATTTAGTCTCACAGCATGAAGTGTCAGCGTCCTTAAATACCTGCTTTTAGGTAACACTGATTAACTGCTGATATATTTAAATGCTTCCGTTCATCTTTAATAGCTGTTCATTTGAAAATGTGGTAAATTTTTTAGACCATCATGGAGTTTAAAAATAATAGGAGGCATGGTAATTGATTGCCACTTCCTTCTATGGATTTCTTGTATCATTTGCGAATTCTGGCTAACATGGTGGTTTTGTAAATGTAACTGAACTAACAATATTTTTTTAGTCATAGGAATGTATGGTAGGATTTATGAAGGTAACTGAGTTAATATTCACAATTACAGTCTGTCATTTACCTTAAATATATCTTCACCTTAGAATAAGTTTTCAGGGTTTTTGGTTAAACTGTCAACCTTCTGTACATAAAAGAGGAACCTAGGAGTTATTCAAATGACCCATCATTTAGGATTGACTCTTGTGTGCTTTTGTTAAGTCTCTCTCTCCTGTCTGCCTTAAAATTTATGAAGTTAGGCACGCACATTTATATTAATTCTGAAAATTTAATTCATTTAGTTATGTTGCTTCCACCTAGTGAAGTGGTCACAAATGTTTACAATTCATTGTTTTTATCTTCACTTGAAAGTAACCGAAGGAATTTCATACAGTGTTTTGAAAGGTAATTCTTTTTGAGATTTGACTGGAGTAAACTGCAAATGTGATCCAAAACTGAGGCGTTGTGTAGACAGCAAGAAGTGATTGTAGTGCTTTTTGCCATTATTTGCTAAGACTGGATCACCAAATTTGAATGGATATTCCTAATTAAGCTGATTTTAAGAGAAGCATTCCTTGCTAAGGGCATCATGTCATTATCAGATGGTAAGAGTTTGTAGTGATGAGTTTAAGTACATTTTTTTCATACTGTGAGTGTAATGGAGTCCTTTTTCTTTTTAAAAATGCTTCGTACTGACTGACAGATAAATGCTTGATTCTGAGGTGCTGAACTTGGAAGACTTCCATGTTATGACAGTAGTGAGACATCACTGACAATATACTTCTTAGTAGGGAAGTATTAATCCTGGTACCATTGTCTTTAAAATGTGATAAGAATTGCTCAAAATCTCTTTATTTGTGACCTATACCTTAACTGATTAAATACAATAATAGATGTGCATTGAGCAATGTGAATTATTCAAGATTCTTCCATCAGAAAATAGCTGTTGGGTATTAAAGTCTAATAATCCTGTTTTGAATAACAATAAACTTCAGTGTTCCACGTGGAGAAGAAAAATGTGAGAGCACAAATAATGGAGCTGGATCTGGAGCTTTTAGTGATTCAAACCTGACCAGTGATCAGTAGCAGATGGACAAGTTTGTTTCTTGTTGCATTTATGGATGTCCCTGTTGAATCTTCATCTGCTGGTGGCTTCCAAAGTAGCACTGTTAAAAGAGTATATAGATCAAATTGGGGCAGCTGCTTCCTCTCCCTATGTTTATTCTTTAACTGATCTCCATGAACATGATTGACCTTGAGTCAGTCATATTCATGCAGTGTGTGAACATGTGTGGGCTTCATTTTTGTCGAAGTAGGAAGAGGAAGGAATACACTGTATGCATCAGTTAAGGTAGCTGTGACTATGCATGGTTATTCACTTGTGAAAATGCATTTTCATTTTGTTCTTGCTCAGTGGAAGTCTTTGCTTACATGTGGTGTGTCTGAAAAATTACATGGTCCTTTCAGCTGCAGAATGTTGTCAGTGAGTGGTGCGTGTTTTTCTCATCAGGTGCTGTTATATTGCTTGGAAGAACCAACATGTTTCGCTTCAACCACCCTAAAGAAGCTGCTAAGCTAAGGGAGAAAAGGAAGGTGAGATTAAATCAGTGTTTGGTAAATTTAAACCTTTTCACAATTTTATTTCTAGTACAGACATGCCTTGATTGTTGTATGATGCCTTTTTTCATTTGCTTCATGTACTTTAGTAACTTCATCAAAGAAAGAGTTTGTAAGCTTATCTAACACTTTTATTTTATGGTCTGTTGTTAGAGTGGACTGCTATCTTCCTTCAGCTTGTCTATGACTGATCTTTCTAAATCTTGTGAGAATCTGTCAGCAGTTATGCTTTATAATCCAGGGTGAGTATATTCTAAAATAAAGTTGTTATAATTCCAATCATTCTTTGTTTTAGCTGTTTGAAATGTTTGAGAAGCATTATGACTAAAGCAGTTCAGCAAAATAATGGCATGGCAAATTTTAATTTGCATTTTCTTCAGAATTACTATTAATTAACTACTAATAGTTAACTATTTTTCCTGAGAAAAATGCATTTTGAACTGAAAATTAAGATTTCTTGGGTTCATATAATACCAGTACAAGCATAAAAAGTCTGGGAAATGAATGTCTTGTGTTCTCTGCCAGTAAATCTGAGTAAGTGGCCAAATTAAAATATAGAAAAAAGTTTTATTATGCAGTTACAATGAGATAGAATGCTTATGGTAGAGAAGCTGTTTTTAGTGATTTTTCCACTGTTCCTAAAGTGACTTACAGAGATCTGATGGTGTTTTATTCTGTAGCTAGGGCCTGTGTTTTGAGTATGAGATGAGGCAATTTAACCACCTATGTGCTTTTGAAAAACTGACTGTAAATTGAATTATATCCTTGGATAGTGCAGCTTTATTCCCAAGCTTTACTTGGAAATCTCTATCCTTTAGGATTTAGGAAGACTGGACAGGTAATAATTTCTAGTTAAACAATGTCTGAAATACAGGGAGTGTGTTTAATAACACTGCTTCAAATGTGACTGTTACCCTTTTGCTACTGAGCTACTTACAGAGATCTCAAGATTGGTTGCTAATAACCTATCTGTTTTCAGATAGGGATGATAAAGAACATTTTAAAAAAGCATAGTATAAGTATACTTTTCTATTTCTTCAGCTTTTCAAATAATTGAATCTAAAAACTTTCGGTGACAGTTTGCTAGTATTATGTTTTCCATGAGCTGGGGAAGGTTCCTGGCTGTTGCTGCCTCTGGTTATTGGTGAGCTATCCTGGTCTTTTCCCTGACTGAGAATGTTATTCTGCTACAATATTGTTATGAATACTTGCATTATACTGAATAGTACTGACCTCAACTCTCTCAGATTTACAGCAAAATATAATGGCATGGACAAGACCCAGTTGAAGGTGTGCTTAAAAAATATTTCCCAGCTGAAGCATTCTTACTGTCTTCAGATAATGCCAAATCCTTACAGAAGTGATTTTTTTCCTATAGAACTTACTTTAAAAACCCTAAAAACACAGAGAGTCTGGAGAGTTACTGGATTGTCTCTGAGGGATTAGATTGAAAGTTCTTTTTTTTTTTTTTTTTTTTTTTTTTTTTTTTTTTTTTTTTTTTTTTTTTTTTTCCCCCCTTAGTTTGCAGCTTGCCTTGCTTTTCTGGAAATCATACAGTATGGATAATATTATTAGATTGTCAATATATGCAGCAATTTTTCAAAACACTGCAATTTTTCCCATTTAACACTTCCTGTGAATTTCCCTTTCTTTGATGTGATTGTAAGAGCACTCTTGCTCTTGAAATTGAGAATACGATTAGGTGAAATACACATAATATTCCTGAACACTTCATGCCTCTATTTTATTAAACTAAAAACTATAAGCAGAGGATTAAGTCTGCATTCATTTAATATTTGTGAACTGTCTTGGAGGAATTTTTTCCTGCTTAATTTGTAAACACAAGAAAGGATTGTGCTTAAGTCTCATAAAGCATAAGGAATGCCAGATCACTTGTTTGTCAGCAGTAAAACCTATCTGAAGTTGTTCTGAATTCACTGTAGTGTGCATAATTTTTTCTGAATGAGGGAGCTTCTGAATCATAGCATCATTTGGGTTGGAAGGGATCTTTAAAAGTCACCTAGTTCCAACCCCCTCTGCCATGAGCAGAGGCATCTTTGACTAGACCAGGTTCCTCAGAGCCCCATCCAGCCTGATCTTGAATGTTTCCAGGCACAGGGCATCCACCACCCCACTGGGTAAGTTTAATTTGTGCCACCCTCATTGTAAAAAAACTCCTTTAAATATATTCTGAATCTACCTTCTTTCAGTGTAAAACCTTTACCCCTTGTCCTACTGCAGCAGCTCTGCTGCAGAATCTCTCCCCATCCCCATTCAAGTACTGAAAGGGTGAAGTGACTTCTCCAGGCTGAACAGTCCCAGTTCCCAGCCTGTCTGCATAGGAGAGCTCCCCAGCCCTATGAGCATCTTTGTGGCCCTTGACTTCAACAATTCCATGTCCTTGCTGTGCTGGGACCCCAGAGCTGGGGGGGTCTCACCCGAGCAGAGCCTTGGTTCAGAACCACCTCCCTGGATCGCTGCCCGTAACGGCTTTGGATGCAGCCCAGGACACATTGCATATCATTGATACCATACCTAAGAATATACACAGTTCATGCTGTGTGGAGGTGAGTGTTGTCCTAATAGATCAGTGATTTAGGTAGATCCCAATAGATCAATAGTGATTTAAAAGAAACAAACAGCTGCATGTCCCCTTCCTCCCCAAAAAACAAATCAATCAAAAAACCCTAACCCTGCAAAAAGCTCCATACCTCAAATGTTACTGTTCCGTCTGCTTTTATACTGCTGCAGAGGCAGGCTCTGAAGGTTGCACTGCTATTTACCTGAGCCCTACAAATCAGTAGAAGAAAGCACCTTCAATAATTGATACATCTTTATGGACAGCAGTTAAGCAAGAGCAGCTTTTCAGCTGTACCTGAAAATTGCACCCTGACAATTTTAAATTTATTTATGTTGATGCTAATGCTAGTTTTTTAACATCTCCTCTTCAAACAGCACAGGAATTTTCCTGATTGTGTGGTGAGGTTGTCACAAAGAGAAAATTGTTCAGAAGGTGTTGCTTTAAGGGAAATAAGGGACTGGGATAAATGCAAGTTAAATAGGTTTTGAGTAAAGCAGACTCCAAACTCTCTACTTGCAGCTAAGAATACTGCCAAACAAGTGCTGTGCTAGAGGGTTATTTTTCTTAGTGGTGACGATGTTCAGCCTGGATGAAACATTCAATAAATGGTATCACTGATTAGTAAAGGCAGGGTAATTGCACCCAAGAAGGGGGATGGAGCGTCTTACATTCTGGAAAAGTGCAGAATGGAAAAGAATATCCTACACCGAATCCAGTTTGTTTGTTTGTTTACTTGTTTGCTTTATCAGGAGCAATGCTATGACCCTTTCCTACAGTAGATTGGAGTGTCAGTTTCTCTCAACATGATGTTACACTCCCAACCATCAGTGCAGGCCAGGATTCAGTGGCTGGCCCTTTGGGGTTTTTTCTGAGCAGTTTTCTTGGCTGACTAGCATTCTGCCAGTTGTTAATTTAGCCTTTTCTTCCAGTTTCAGTATTAATAACCTAAAGAGGTGGCTAAATTTGCAATATTTGTAGGCTGAAATCTGCTAAGATCCAGCATCTTTAGCAAACAATGGCAGAAGAGCCTGTGGGGTATTACCTTCAGTTGTGAAAGTGACATGAAGGGTCTTGCTTACTGTATCTGTATCTTTTCCATGTGAAAACCAGCATTGTCCTTAATTGCGTTTTCAGATGGATGGTCTTTTTCTTGTGTGTGCCTTTTTGTTTGGCCGTTGATTTCCCATATGTGGGAAAACATCTTGCATAAAATTTTGGCTCAATGTGCAAAATTCTTTGTTCTACTTCTTCCCAGTCTTTAATCTAGTGTCATGGAACACTGCTTCAGATAATAAGCTTTGGGTAAAATAGCATTTTGCATGGAGATTTATGCTGAAGATTTCATTTGTGGACCTTTTCTTAGCTACACGGTACTGTAACTAGTGAAACTATCGATGAGAAACCTTGGTCTGGTCATGGGTTTATGTCATGATCCTGTTACTAAAGTTCTTAGAAATGCCTCAGCCTGAATCAAGGTGCAAACGAGACCATATGCCAGTGACAGCAGTATGGGTTTTATTTGATAGGAGATGTGAGAGAGAGAAAGAGAAAGAAAGAAAAAATAGAAAATAGGCAGAAAGGGGTTGACAGAGACAGGACAAGGAAAATATCACCACACCATGGATCCCAGCGATGCTCTGTTGATCCTCTCCAGCTGGTCTTCTCGGTGGTGAAGGTCCCTCCAAAAAAGCATAGAATCCAATGGGTGAATATACACTCAGGCTGGGTAGGAAAACCCAGGCACCTCCCTGGTGTTGGGGGACTTTGCCGTTGCCTTTGTTGTATCATGTGTAGTCCTGTGGTGCAAGGCTTCAGGAATTACTCTGCGGAGGGCACTTTGGGGGGTCTTTGATGGATTATGACACCCCCTCAGCTGCCTGGCATGTGAATGCCCCGTGGATGTGGCCCGTGGGGTGGAGGGTTCCAGTTTGTGTGAAGGAGGATGGGTGTTCACTGCCTCTAAGCAAAGGTTACACCTGAAACCTCCTCCACCCCCTGCATCATTTTGTGGGGGAGTCTGTGCAAGCCTGGCTTCTGTGTCTCCCACCCCAAACTCAGCCAGGGAACAATCTCTGCTGAATTTGACTTTCTTGTGGATGCATTCCTCTTCTTCAGCTTTGTTTTTTCCTGGGCCAGAGATGATTAAAGTATGGGTTTTCCCTTTATCTAATCTTAGTGGTTTAATTTATGCAGTCCAAAGTCCCAGTCAGGTATTTTCAGGGAGGCTTCTTTTGTTGTTGCTTCTTTATACAGGTTTTGTTATAATGAGCAAAACTTTGTATCAATGTGTGAGGTATGAACTGTCTCTGACAGTTTAGTATGGGGGGTTTGTTTTGTTGCTTTTTTTTTGTTGTTGTGATTTTTTTTTTAATTAATCTCATTAATTGGCATACTGAACGGCAGTGTAACATCTCTGTTGTCCTGCCAGTACTCAGTCTTTCCTAACAGATGTAGTATCAGATTGCACTTTTGTGCTGTGCAAATTAAGTATATAGTACTGTTCTAGTAGAACAGACTTCCCTCCTCTGCAGCTTATCTACACTGCTCTTATCACTAGATATGACACACTTCCCAGAAAAATGGTGTCTATTTAATTCAACACAGATCAGATTAAGTTCCTTTGTGGTAGATCTACAAAAGAAGAAAGAGTATGTTCTAGTCTTTTAATATCTGTGTGTTTCTTTTTTAATTTCAAGCTAATATGCTTTTTTCAATTCACAGTAGCGCTCACATGAATAAAGGGATGTGAAACATGAATAGAGGTTATGTGAGAAAGATTTTTATTAGGATAAACTAAACACAAAAACGTCAGTCTTGTGTATGTTCTTTGTAAAGCTGGCAGTGATCTGTTACAACCTCTGTGGTTTTAGTTTTTTTCTTTTGTGATGCTGTGATTTTTTTTTTTTGTAGTATCTTTTTGAAGAAACAAGGTTACTCCAGTCAGGCATGTCCTGCCTCCCTAGATTCTCTCCTGTCCTGAAATAACTTTTGAGCCCACAATCAGTTTGAAGCAAATATTCCAGAGGTGTCAAAAGTGGCGCGTTCTTAAATACATCCTGAAAATAGGCAGCCAGCTAAGGAAGGCTGGCATCATTTTTACCCTGCAGAAGAAGGGCTGCAGCATGAGCACCTTGGAGAATGGAGACGCTGTGAATAACCTCATTGTTGGAGAGCCGTCACTGGAGCTCTGACCATCTTAGGCATCTCCAGGCAGCAGTAACTCCTGGTTTCATACAAGTATTTAGTGGTCTAAAATGCACTAAACATGCACTTTTAAAACACCTCAGTGTTGCATTTGGAGGCTGTTAAGTGGAGGGGTAATGATGATCCATATTTTGCTTTGGGAAAGAACCTTTTTCGCTGAAGAAAGAACCAGTTTTGCACAATTCACTTCTTTCTTTTTCCTGAAAAACTTTTTGGGCACCTCCAGCTTCATTTCAGTCTAAGGTAAAAGTGGTTGTCATGATGCCACTGTTGAAGGTTTTAGGGACAATTCCTCAAAGAGAAAATAATTTTTAATCCCTGATCTGTTTTTGTACCAGACTGATTGCTGTGATGGCTCATTTTCTTTGTATGAGATCTCAATCCAAAGTTAGTTACCATTTTTATGCTTATATAAAATATATCTGCCAAATCATGTGTTTTATAGGACAGTCAAAACACCAAAAGGTTTTGCTCTGGGTTTTGCATGTTATGTTAGCTGATCTAACATTTTCCTTCATTGTGGCTTAACCAAGCATGGGAATACAGTCAAATTGTTCTTTGCCAACTGTCTAAGCAAAGATGATCTACATGTGACAGCACCCAAAGGAAACCTGCATTTCCACAAACCAGAGTAGTATTTCCCAGGGTCTGTATTATTCTGGACTGAAATAATTATGACATTTTGTCAGCCAAGCCCAAGAAGTGATAGCTAAAAAGCTCTGAATTTCAGGTAGCAGATCACAGCCAAAGGGAGAAATTTTGAGGAATAACTTTAACTAAAAAAAAAAAAAAAAGAAAAGGGGGAGGGAGAAAAACCCAAAGCGCATGTTAATCACTGAATTAAGTTTTTGCTTCCTGAAAGCCCCCAAGATGGCTGCTTGTTCCCTTTCAGCACTCCGTGGATTTTGCATCCACTTTGTGGATTTCTGCAGCATTACTGCTGCAGAAATTTTGATCAAATTAAAAATACTAAGTTATCATCATCTGTCCTTGTGCCCACCTTAGTTTAATGCGAATGTGATGGGACTCTTACGTGAGACAGTTACATCAAAGCTTGAATGTCTGGATATGGGTAAAAAATCTACATGGCTAATCACTTAGGGATTGTGGAAGACAAATTTTTAAATGAATTTGTGAGAAATTGGGAAAAATTAAATACTGAATTTATGCAGGTCGTCATTCTCCCTTGTTGGAGCCATTAGAAAGATACTTATTGAACATACAGGAATGACACTTTGTTACAATATCTTTATAAATGTTAGATTATTAATGTACTATTTGCATATTTTCAAGGGCAATTTCTTTATGTTTTGTCCATTTCTATGACTTTAAAAAGAAATATTAAAAATTCCTTATTTTTAGGAATCTATCTATATAATTGTGGTGACAATGTCTTAAACTGAAGTTTATCAGAAACTTGAAGTTAACTTGTGGTGCAGTCTTGCATTTTCTTTTAATATTTATAGACTGTTTCACTAGCGTGTATATCTTTATGCTGTAACAAGCCTGAAATACTGAATATGTGTATATTTGGTTGAGTAACTTAATCCATATATAGGTTCTTTCTGCCTTTTTAATATTTGCTGTTAAATAGTTCCTTAAATAAAAGATAAATCTTTCTAATGAAATTAAAATAAGAAAAATACTTGTGTACAACTGTAATAAAAACTGATATAAAAAATTATGAAAAATGCTCTCTCATGCTTATTGAGAACCTTGTCAAACTAAATACATTTAGATCTTAAAATATTTTAAATGAATGGGTTTCAGTCATGTTCTGTGCTTGAATATGCACTTTGGAGTTTTTCAACCCCACTGATTACATCCTAGGAGTATTTGGGATTTTTTTCTTTTCCTTGGAAGGAAATGGCAGAACTGTTAGAACACACTACTGTAGTTTTGCAGCCTGTTCCCTTCTCAGAAATGACTAAGTTACTAAACCATAGGATGAAGAGAATTACTTTAGCTGGCATTGGCATTTGAAAAATGTGTTTAGAAAGAATAATTATTTGAATTCTACTTCTGAGATGTAATAATGATGGATGTTCTATGAATCTAACCAATTTAACCTCCAGTAAAACAAAGTGCTGTTGATTTTAAAGTATTCTGTACTGCTAATATGTTTTTTCTATCAATTCCTTTCTCAATTGATCGCTCTGTTTCCCCCTGCCTCCCATGGCAGTCTTTTCCCTGTAAAAGGACCGATCTGTCTAAGGTAGAGAAATTAAATTTCTGTGTATTGATTGCCATGTCTGCATGTAGTTAACTCACAGAGGCTATGCTAATCATCTCTATGTCTTGCTTAACTTTACTTTTTAAATAATTATTTCCCCAGAAATTAAATTGTTTTTCTATTTATACTCATGTCAGCATGATGCCTAATTTGTAACCTTAATGAAGGAACTATTTTCTGTTCTTGTAGAAAGTAGTCTTACAAAACTTCATTTGTATCATTATCATCTAAACAGACAGAAAATTGCATCATGTCTTCCTATTTTTGTGGTAATCAGAAAACAACCTTTTTGCTGTATTCTTTATGTTATTTTTTCTTTTAATCTAGGCTAGAATTCGAGAGACAGCAACGAGAGGAGCTTGAAAAATTGGAAAGCAAAAGGTAACATTGTTCTCTGTGGTATTTATGTGCGTATGTATGTCTATATATACAGGTTATAGACTCCTTTAAATCATGAATTTGGAATCACGCCATTATTCAGCAAGACAATCCTGAATAGCTGAATTGGAGCTAACTGATATTTAGCAAAGAAACTCTGGATAGATTGTACAGATACAATATAATAATTATTGGGGTTCCTCGCTCCCAGAGTCAAATCTTGGCTAGCTCCAGATCCCAGTGCATTACCCTGATAATGGACAGATGGTAAAAGACAGAGGTGCTCTTTTTCTTCCTCAGGACCATGGTCCCACAGCTTTATTGTAGAACCCAAACTCCAGGAGGGACAAAAAAAGAAAGTCTCATGGTGGGGATTTTAAACCTAGGGAAGAAGGGGCAGGGAGAGGAACCACAACCAATGGGAAACAACTTAGGGGAGTGGCATAGGGAGGGACCAACTAGAGGATACCAACACCAGAACACAGAGGGGGTACAGAACATACTGTGGGCAAAATATAATAAAACCATCCCTGTGTGCAAATATGACAAACTACCCAGTGCAGTGTAATAACAAAAGTGAACTATTTAGTGCACTACAAAATTTAATTTTTCACAGTTTTACTTTAAAAGATGGCAAATTACATTCTTAATTCATATCTCTTTTTTGTGGTTTGTGTCTGGATTGAATAGTGATAAGAGAAACTCACGTGTTACTTTCTGCTTCACTTACATCAAACCTTGGTGTGGAATGGGCATATTAATCATTCTTTTCAGAATATTATGTGGAAGTTGGTTTGAAATACAAAAGAAAGCATTGGCAAACTGAGTTGATTGTTTTGGCTCATCATACCTGCTAAGACTGTGGAAGTGATAGCTGTGCCTCGTTGCAGATCTCAGCACTGAATAGATTCTCAACCCAAAAACCTTTCTGCCTTCTCAGCTTTAGATAGTGTGCTCCATTTTGATAGAGCTCTTTATGCAGTTGGTACTAAGTGAAATAAACTCAGAAAAAGCCTGAAGCTCTGAAGAACTGATATACTATTCAGCAACTAATGCAACACAGGATCACTGATATTTATCCTTTTTTGTTATGTTGGTGGAATTTGAATTCAGATTGAATTAAATTCTTTGAATTCAGAAGTTGATTTGCTTTAATTCTTCTGACTTCTGGCAAAATAACCAGTTGACTTGCAGTTGACTTGTATCTACTTGTATTATGGGGATAATGGTAACCCTCAAGTACGAGAGATTACACAGGACATAATAATTTGTCTTAAATCTTATAATCTTGTTTATCAGTAATTCAGTTGGAGTTACCTAAAGTGAAAACATTAGGTTTGCTTTAATTCATCTGTTGGCTTAAATTTGGTGAGGCAAATGGCTAATCAAGGGCTTCTATACAAGCTTTTGTGCATGAGAATGTATGTATGTAAAAAACCCCACATATTTACTCTGCACTGTGTGCATGGATATGTTCTATTACTCTTTTGATTTGATTTGACAGAATACAGTCTAATTTTTTAATAATGTAAGTGCTATATAGTATGTCTTCCTATAACTTTATATATGTCCAGCCTTTTATACTGACACAGACTATACGAATCTCTTTTTGATTTGTCTTAAGTGTTGAGACATTTCCAAGCAATGAGGGATGTTAACCTGTAGCAAAACAAAACTATTTAAAAAAAAATGGTTCTATGTAGTGAAAAATCTTAGTCCAAACTTTTTTATCTTCATCTAAATGTTTTACTGTAGGAAACAAATAGAAGAGATGGAGGAAAAACAAAAATCTGACAAAGCAGAACTTGTAAGGATGCAGCAAGAAGTAGAGTCACAGCGCAAAGAGACAGAAATAGTTCAGCTGCAAATACGAAAACAGGAGGAGAGTCTGAAACGGAGAACTGTTCACATTGAAAGCAGGTTAAAGGATTTGCTGGCTGAGAAAGAAAAATTTGAAGAAGAGAGATTGCGGGAACAACAGGAGATAGAGCTTCAAAAGAAAAAGCAGCAGGAAGAAATTTTTGCCCGGGTCAAAGAGGAATTGCAGCGACTACAAGAACTTAATCATAATGAAAAAGTAGAGAAAATGCAGATTTTTCGTGAACTAGAAAGACTGAAAAAGGAAAAAGATGAGCAGTATCTTAAGCTGGAATTAGAAAAAAAGAGACTTGAAGAACAGGAAAGAGAACAGGTGATGCTGGTGGCTCACCTGGAGGAACAGCTTCGAGAGAAGCAGGTCATGATAGAGCTCCTGAAGAGAGGGGATGTGCAAAGAGTAGAAGAAGAGAGAAGAGATCTTGAAGAGATCAGAGAGTCTCTTTTGAAAGTCAAGGAAGCCCGATCTGAAGGTGATGAAAACCATGAAGAGTTAGAAAAAGCACAGCAGGATTTTGTAGAGTTTAAAAGGAAACAGCTGGAACAGTTGGCTATTTTGGAAAAAGACTTAATTCAACAAATGGATCACCTAGAAAAGGAAATAGCAGATGAAAATGGAGCTCTGGAGCACTTAAAATTTGCACATGAAGAGCATTTGAATCTCAGGAGAGATGATGAAAACTTTATGGATGCCATACTCAAGGCTGAAGAAGTTGACAAGATAAAGCCAGTGGAATACAGGCTCCAGTCTAAAGTACGCCAGCTTGAGTACCTGAAGAGTAATCATTTGCCAGCTCTGCTGGAGGAAAAACAAAGAGCTTCTGAAGTCCTTGATAGGGGCTTGTTAGGGTTAGATAATACTCTCTATCAAATAGAGAAAGAAATAGAAGAAAAAGAAGAGCAGCTTGCCCAGTATAGGGCTAGCACAAATCAGCTGCAGCAGCTTCAAGAAACCTTTGAATTCACAGCCAATGTAGCTCGGCAGGAAGGAAAGGTTCGGAAAAAGGAAAAAGAAATACTTGAATCAAGGGAAAAGCAGCAGAGAGAGGCACTGGAGCAAGCTGTTGCTAAGTTAGAAAGGAGGCATTCTGCTTTGCAGCGTCGTTCCACCATAGACTTTGAAATTGAAGAGCAGAAACAGAAGCTGGCCACCTTGAACAACAGCTGTGGCGAACAGGCAGGGCTGCAGGCAAGTCTGGAAGCTGAACAGAAAGCTCTTGAACAGGACCGAGAACGGTGAGTGCTGTGGTATCTTCCATTTAGCAGAACCTGTCCACGAAAGGAGAATAATTTTATACCTTGGATGTTGAGAGTGCAGCTTGTTCAGTGTCCTGGTACTTGAGTTTCTTTGTGAGTTTCAAGTAGATTATCCAGAATTGAAACTCTACTGCTTTTTAAAGGCTTCTCACTCATTTATTAAGTTCTGGTATGTTTGGATACTTACCCCATCCCTCAGCAGGATATTATTTGCATTAGCCATCACAGTACTTGTATTGTTTTACCTATGTAGAAAGCTGACATCCTTACGTTCTGCCCTCATAGCAAATGTACCATCTAACAACTTTTTTTCCCTTAAATTATTTCTGTATAACATTTTTTTTCTTTACTAGTAACAAGCTAGATGTTTGTTCAAGATTTGGAGACTGTTACAGTAAACCTGCCAACTGTCTCTCCCAACTGGTGATGTACTGAACCCTTCTGGTATTAAGAGTAAATGGGGGTAAATGTTTAATTTTTTAATAGCCCTGGTTTCAAGGCTAAATAAAAATAAGCTAGCCATAAATCCATGTAAAATTTGGAAAATATACAGAAGCTTTAATACTGCTCAGTGTGTTGACAATCCCTTTTAGGCACAGAAGCAATGTCATCAGTTATACTCAAGATATCTTGTAGCATAACATTTATCACAAGTATGGGAGGCTCAAAGAAAAGTGTCAGGTAGGGAAGGATCTTTCTCTGTGGAAGAAGAAGAAGAAATCTTTTGGGTATTTTTTGATCTGAGCAAAAATTAACTAAGATTAATGTGTTCAATCCCTGCAGTATGGAAAAAGTGCAGAACTGCCATTTTAAAATGTGCTACCTGATTTGTTTATGCTGGAGCTTTAAAACCTCTGACTATCAGTGAAAAAATGAGGGTTTTTTTTTTCTTGAGGTAACGTTTGTCATCTATTTTTAAAATATTTCACTAATTTATCTGAATATTTTTTCATAAGTCCTTCAAACAGATGTGGAAGAAACACCTAAAAGAAGAAACTTGCCAAATTGAAGAGCTCTTCTGTATTCCGTTCCTTTTAAACCATTATCAGGAGAGTTGCTTTATATAGACTGTGTCGAGGTCACTTTTCCAACATTTTTAGCTACATTGTTTGGCTTTTGGTTAAGCATTTTCAACACTGATTCATCATTTTGTGTATATTGCCATTATTTTCCATAATTGTCCTGAACATTTTCTATAGTAAGCATCTCACTTGACTGAAGTGAGCTATAAACAACTGGAGGTTCCACAAAAATAGGGTTGTGTAGTAAAAAAATTATGTTGTCAGCCAGAAAACGGAGGTTTGGAGAAGACACCAAGGAAATAAAAATATTTCCTTTTTTTTTTCTTGTTTACTTCAAAGTCCCCCTGCACAGGCTAAATAAAACTTTGAAGTCCTTCAGTGACTAGCTACAGTAACAGCTTTTGGCCACAGATAATTATGGGATTCAATATCATTATGAATCACTCCAAGACAACAGGGATAACCTCCAAAATGATAATTTGAGGTTAACTTAAGCTGATATATACACATATTTTGGGTTTAGCGGCAGAGGTTTGGGGCACTAGAATGAACATAAAGCAACTTTAGAGCCATCTTTGAGGCAAGTGGTGGGGCACACTTCAGTGTACTTACTGGTGGATGCATCACAAGGCCAAGTTCATAGCTATATAAGTGATATCTTCTCATAGTAGGATGTTTACAAACCAAAAGCTAAGCTTTGTTCCTTTAATGTAAATCTGATTTTTGTAGTTAAATTGATTTTCCGTGGATTCAAACACTTTCCTATATACATCAGCCATCTTTCATTCACTTACCCTCAGGACACAAGATTGTTTTGCTGCTAATCAAAAGAAATAGATAGCTTCTGGCAGTGCTGCAAAAAGCACTCTAAAACTGAAGTAACAATTCAGCCTTCATCATTCATCGTCTCTCTCATTTTCTCATTTAACCCCCAGGATGGGATATAGAATTGCACTTCATTTTAGATATATACAATTGTAGCAGAAGTGGAAGAATCTCAGCTTTGCATAGTTTCTCCTGGTTTTGCAAGAACTTGTTTTCTTTTATTATTTGATTTCTAAGTAACCTCTAGAAAAACAATTACTTTCAGAGACAAAAATTGTAATGAAAATGGGGAAGATTATTACTGTGTTCCTAATCTAATCTCAGGTACATTGCAAGTGAAAAGGGTGTTCTGCAGATTACTTTGTTGTAATGTGATGAATATTGCAATAAGTGCCTCTTATTTCATATAAAATGCCTCAGGCATTTTTAGCGAGAAACACAGTACCCAATTTTACCTATTGTATTCTGTGCATAAATCTGGGTGGAATTAAATTTATTTGTTACAGAAAGCAAGGAGATTTCAAAAGATGATTTCTTACCTGTATATATACAAGAAGTGCTATATGTTTATTTTGTAAGTGAATTTTCAAAAACATATATACAGATGGAACAACTGGAAAATGTGCATGTGTAGTACACAATTTAAAGATTTTCTGATAGATAAGTTTTGCCACATCAGTGTTTTAGGTTTTCTTTGGTTGTGGGTTTTTTTGTTTTTTTTTTTGTATTAGTGCTGCATTGTGAGTTTTTAATTTTTTTCCCTTTCGTTTCTTCATTTGCTTTCACACTGGAAGATAATACCTGAGGTCATTGATAGAGTCCTGTAAAAATGAGAATTTATTCAAGTGTTTCTAATAGTAGGTTAAGTCTTAGAGGTTAATATTTCCTGTACAGATTTAGGTACCTCTTGTGATGGAAGTTATTGAAGTCGTTTTATTTGACTTAATACTACTCTTGGAATGTAGTTTTGAGCTGTCTCTATTTTCCTATCTAAATATGCTTAAGGAACAGTTATGCTTTTTAAACCTTCGTAAATATTAGTATCTACAATATTACGTACATGTATAACAATGTAGGCAAATTACTTCCCATCAGAACCAAAGCAAATTACATGTTATGATATCTTTACAGCCTGGACCAGGAAATTAAGCAGCTGAAGCAAAAAATATATGAGGGTGATGGAGCTCAGAAAGGAAACCATGGAATATTAGATGAGAGACTCTGCCATAGCACTACCCCTGCCAGCCCAACAAAGCCACAGCCACCTGCTGCCCCACTGGTCGATGATAGGTAGGTGACCTGTGTCCCTGAAAGGGAATACAAACAATAGCTTTAGAAAAGAGATATTTTGAAAGACCATTCTGCCAGATTTGGATTTGATTTAAATGCTGTGACTGTACTGGAAGACTGGTCTGGAAATAAAGTTGATGTTCTACTGTAAGTAACCAATACCCTCATCTGTTGCTCCTGTGCAGTTTGTTTTAGAACACAGGATTGGGAAACTGTAGGCTGAAAGACATTTAAATAGTTTTTGAGTTTACAGTTACTCGTATATATGGGTTTGCTTCATATACACTTAAGGCAACAAAGTAAATTTAATTGTCTTAAACCTTTTTTATTAGGACAACTGCCTGGCATCACTAAACTTTTTAATCTCTGGACTTGTTATACTTACACATGGCAGTTAGTATCAGCTCTTGGACCATTCGTTCTGTTTGAGGACCAAACCTTTGCTAGCCCAAGTTGCTGATATTGCAGCAGCAGTGAAAGCAAACAGTCAAGATGCAGCTCCAGCCTTCTTTCTTCTTCATCACTTGTACCCTCACTGCCTCTTGTGTGTAGAGCTGCACTCACAGCAATGGCTGAACCTGTGGTTTAGTAATTTGTTTAATTAATAACAAATTTTTAACCTTTGCCTGTTAGATGAACACTCATTCAAAAGTCAGTGTTCCTTCCTTAAGGAGGGATAAAACTGGTCCACCATTAAACCTCCCAGGTAACAGCTGTGCAGTACTTAGGGTTAAAAGCATTTCAAAGAGCCTTTTAGTCTGTCTTGATTTTTATGTAAACATACACTCTTTTTCTATACACACACATACTTTTCTCTATCTTAAAGGATAAATGCCTTTATTGAACAAGAAGTGCAGAGAAGGCTCCAGAATATTCATCATAAAGCTGAGGATAATCATGTTAGTGCTTCCTGGTCTATGGAAAGTTTCAAGGTGAGCAGAAATGGGTGGGACATCCTGACCTTCAATGGACCATGTCTAGCCACTGATGTAGTTTTGTTATTCAGTAATTTTCATGTTTTCCTGTGTTTACTTACTTTTAATTTACCGAAAAATGTAAACAGTAAATGAGCTATGATATCAGTTTTTAAATTTTAATCATTGTTTTGTTTCCAGTGGCTTTTTTTGTTGTATTCTGTGGGTTTTTGGCAGGAAAGAATGTGTAAATGGCAATAAAAAGTCTGCAGATAAAACAAAATCTTCATTTAATGTCACAAAAATTTAATTGATGAAAATTTATATTCTTCTGGTTGGAATTTCATACTCGTAAACAAATGCCTATTTAAAAACTGATGATCTTATTGACCCAAAGAGTGGGTTGATTGACTTCTAAGCCAGTGGTTTAATAAATATTGATTGTTATTTTTGTCTGTTATAAAGAATGCCTCTTCCTCTGAATAATTTTAAATTAACTTATACTAGAAAGGCACTTTTTAATAACCTCCTGTACCTTTTTTGTGCTTAGGATAATGAGAGGCATAATAACAGCACCATTCAACGCAAGTTGAAGTATGAGGTAGGTCATAATTTGTCAGAATGAAATGATTGTCTTAAATTATGGCATGCCCTGTAATTAAGTTTCATAAAGTTTAGCTGCATAATTAGAATTTTGAATTCACAGTGAGATTAACGGCTAACAGAGATGGCAGTGCATCATACCAGCTGGATCAAAGTGATTTTGTTTCAGATTGGACCTAGCTTTTCCTTGTTTGAAGGATGTGGTGTTAGGGTGAATCTTTCTTCATTGTTTTGCCATGATTCTTAATTTGGAACAGTATCCCTTTCATTATTTTTAGAGGAGAAAAGCATTTAATGAGCATTTAATGATGATCTGAATTCAGAATACATGTGACATTTTTGACTCACAATGAACTGCAGTAAGGGTCTCTATAAGTTAGCAACACGAACCAGACAAGTTGTGTGTGTCATGAAGGATTTGCACATTTATATATAATATATGTAGAATATAATGTATACACATATGTATATATGTATATGTGTGTGTATATATGTATTTTTTTATATATATGTGTGTATAATATACATATTTATGCATTTTAACTGAGATTTAGACCCCTCCCACCATATTTAGTTGTCTAACTGCTGCTTGAAACACAGTTATTGTCTTGGTGAGTAAATCCAAAATACCTTCATGGATTTAAACTGTAACATTAGCAGGGCTGCAACACCTTGAATTTGTGCCTTTTTTTTTTTTTTTTGCCTTTTACACTGTTGTTTTTCAGCTGTGTTGTATTTTTCTCACTCTCTTGGCTAGTATGGGATTACTTTTTTGTGCATGTGTGGGAAAAATTTAAGGGCTTATAAGTTTTTGCATTGCCTGTTGACTTTCATTGGTTTTTGTGTAAAGCAAATATAAACCAAGTGAAATGGATACTGTACATAGAAAAAGCAAGGGTTGGTTGAAAAGATAAACTATTTCTTAATCTGATCTCAATCACTTCTGTTGGGTTTTCTCGCTCTCATTTTGAGAGATTGTACTGATTTTGAATGATTGTTTAAATTAATCAAAATCAGTCCTCACTTTAAGAAATGTCCAGGTCAGAAGGATTTACAAAGACATTTTCATTTTCTTCTTTTGGAAATTTTAATAGAAAAGTCAATGATGGCAGCCACACTATGGCTTTCCATTTCTGTCTAAAGGTGGGAATTGTGCTTCTGAATTGTGTGGAGAAAGTGCAGGAGTAAGAGACCATAAGAGACAGAAGGCATATACAGAGATGCTGGATTTATTTTCCAGTTCTGGGAGACTCTCCTCCCCTTGTACATCAGAGAAGACATTTCAGAATGAAAGGAATAACTCAGATCAGGAGAGCTTTGCTTGTCATTGTGATATTAAAAGTATTTTAATTCACTCTAAAAGTACTAATACTTTAAAGAGTAAGAATGTTCTATATCAGAATGTTTTATCTACTTCTTTACGTAGTTCTGAATTTAATAATGTGGCTTATTCACTCCACAAGGTTGAAAATTTCCATCATTTTGATGATAAAATAATTACTTCTCCAGATGGTGACAGCTCAAGAACTGAATCTGATTGTTCCCACTTGAAACAGATGTCTCCTGCAGGATCCTTAATGGGTGCTAATGAGCAAACTGGCTTTAGCATATTGTGCCTTCTCTTTTCTCAGTCTAATGTGCATTCTGAAACAAAACCTTATAAAGATAACAGCCCATTAAAGACAGTGCAACTGATAGTTGAAGACCAGTCTAGTAATTCTCAGCTTCCAACACACAGTGCTTCTGGTTTGGTTTCTTTTAAGTATATATCTTCTTGTTTTGATGCAAGACCAGGACGTGCTTCCAGTTTGGGATATCTTTCCAGTAAGCTTTCCTCCTTTTACAAAGATAGCAGTAGTCAGCTGGTCAGCAGTGCAGTGGTTTCTAAACAAATTAAGGACTTGGGAAGTTTGTGTGACAGAAGTGAGAGATGTGCCCGGGCAATATCATTGATAAAAAATCTGCCATTTATAAGAGTGACAGTTTCATGTTTGTAACTAGGTAGTAACACTACTTTGCGTAGCGGTTTCACGTTGGCTACTTTCTGTTTTTTAAATTGGTGTAGTGGTTTGAGAGTATCTTAGAATTATTTATTCTTTTTTTGCTGTGAGATAGGATTAGGAGAAAAGTGAAGTCAGTTCAAAACTTTAAAAGTAACAAAACCAGGTTTATTAACAAAACTACAACAGAGATAAAATTAATAAGTATCAGAATAAAACCTTCAAAGCACTTCCCTCTTCCCCAACAGCTTCTTTTCTTTCTCGCAGACAACGTATAAAGACAAAACTTGGGACTCTAAGTCAGCTTACTACTTACAAAATAGTCTTTCATCATTTAGACAGGAAGTGTTTTTTAGTTCACTATGGAACTTTCCACAAGAAAAAATCAGTTTGCTTGTGGCTTTTAACTCTCACAATAACAGCAGTCCAGGAATCTGTAATTGTGAAGTCCCTCCCACCTTTCTCGCGGCTGTGCATGGGCCATGAAGTTCACAGGGTATAATTTTAAAGATGAACAGTTCTAAAAGTAAAGGTTTCTTCATCTCTGGGAATACAGGTTTTCTCTCTTTGTAGGGGCAGATCTTCATCTTATTTTTCTCTCACTGTTTGAGCTTCTCATATGGTCACAGCTACTTCAATATTTTCTTAGTCCATCACAAATACCTTTGCTCAAATCTGCAATCTGAATACTCTCATCTCCCTAATGCATATTTTTTCTACTACATAAAGGGATATTTTAGTATGTTAGTCTGTTACCATGGCTCACAAAAGACTTCTAGCTTAAAACTAAGGCATCTTCTCACCTCTTCTATTTAAAATGTAACTCCTCCTTCACTGACTCTGTTATCTTCATATTGTCTCTTTACATGTCCCTGTTACCTGTCCTGAAGCCAGAAGGAAAAAGGAGGTTTTCCTGGAATGCTCTGATTTTAATCTGTATTTCCAGAGGCGTGTCAGCTTTCTATTGGTTTAACCAGGTATCAATATTCAACCCTGGTCACTGATTGGGTTTTGCTGTAACTTCTTGGAAAAATCAGTTCCTGGCAAAACCACCTCAATAAGAAATTTGCAAGTAAATGTGTTCCTCAAGTCAGGCATGAATCAAGACCTATCCCACACTGGTGGTAGTGCTAAATCTCATACTGAAAATGTCGTTCAGCCTGAATCCCCCGTGCAAGAGGCTGTCACAATGTGCATAAGCATGGAGATCTCGGATGCCTTTGTGAGAAAGCCCCCTGAAGAATTTACATGCCGTTAGAAAAACAAAGAGCTAGAAAACAGTTTAGCGTTATGTCGCTAAACAGTTTAGCATTAAGATGCCTTTCTGAAACTTCAGGTCTATTCTCTGGGAAAAGTACTGGAATTTTTCATCTGTGCTTTCCCTCAAATTTCTATTAGGATGGAGGAGTTGAGAGGTATCTATTGGCTCGCTGTTGGCAGTTGCAGAAAACTGGACCCAGAACGTGCTTGCTTTCCTTTGTTCAGTTTCATTCTCTATGTTGTTGTTTTGTCAGCTGAACAAGGCACCTGCCAGAGTTCCCTTGGCAGTGTTCCGTGAGGTTCCTTTTGGCACTATAAAAGAGATTCAAGCCGGCTTTGCTGGACAGAATATTCAACTTCTATATTCTGCTGAAGATGGTTTATTCACAATATTTACCTATAACAAGCACTTCACTCTAAGAATTTGCAGTGACATAATGAGAAGTTTGATTGTTACAGTTTGATTGATTTGGAAGTTTGATTTGGATGATGATGTTTATTTAAATCACCAGCTCTTGAAAGACGATTTGATGCAGATTTCACTGGGCACTTCAGATAGAAATGAATTAGTTTTTTCAAATGGAGTACGATAGTCCTGTAAATTCCAAACTGAGTTAGCTGACTTGGTTTACTTTATGTAGATATGGGAAGTAATAAACTTTCACTAGGTTTAATTCACACATTCATGTACTGGTGTATACATCAGTGAAAGCAGACTGTGCTAAGCAGACTATGTATAGGAGTCATGTTGTTACAACTACTCGTACAAATCTCTTAAAGGAAAATAAGGTCTTTTTTTCTGCACCTAACATTTTGGATGCCTCATGCTAGCAATCACAATTGGACAGCTTTTGATTGTACAGTTTGAATGGTATCTGTCGTGCAGTTTTGCCAGACAAAGAGAAGTGCACAAAAATTGAGCTTTTTTCTAAAAGGAGCAAGATTGGACCTGATTCAGGAATTGGTTTTTCTAAAAACTGTGAAAAAGAAATAAATACTCAGCTGACAGTCATCCCATCAATTCTTCAAAGCAGTTTGCACATCCCTTTGGAAATCTGGAAATTAACATTCAGTTCAAGTGGAGAAGCCACTTGGTTAATTATGAATTTGACTAGGTGTTGAAATCCAAATAAGTTTTGATACATTCAAAATAAAAAGCTAATAAGTATTGATAAAATCCTTCCCCACCCTCCTTTTTTTTTTTTTTTTTTTTTAATCAATAGAGAAAAGGCACCTTTGAGCTCTCAGGGAATACCACACACTGTGTACACACATCTAAGCAATAATAATTATTAATCGAGTGCTTGCATTTTGTACTTCTTCTGTGTACAACTTACATTTATGTATGCTGTACATAAAATTCCTTGGGAAAGTGAGGAAATTGAATGTTTCTTTTATATGGTAGGTGGATGAAAGCTTTAATTAGAGCTCTGTCTTATGATTTACATTTTGGCTGTGTTTTCTAGCTTCTTCCATATACTATCTGTCTTCATTAATGTCTTCTCCTCCTTGATTGTCTTTATCTTAATCTTTTTGATTATCTTTGTTTTTCATGCTCCTCATTTACTTCATGCCCTTGATCTCAATATTTCAAAACATCTGCAGATTTTTTAATCTTATTTTCCCTGCATGCTCTTAATACTACAGGTGTTTACAGCTTTCATATATGCAATTTTGAGTATGTTAGCATTGACAATTCTCTTCTTCAGTTTTACATTTAAGGTTTATTGCACTTTCGTATCAAAATTTGTCACAAGTGCAAAAGGAGTTGTGCTTTAAATAGCATTTCAACCTTTGGTCATGCTACTGTGGCAAGACCAAGGATTTTGGGATCTATCATCTGCATGCACGTTCCTCATGCTCCCAAGTAGGTTGTTGACAACTGGGGACACTGCCCGACAGATGGAGTGAGTTTAACTCTGGAATTCTGCCCATGTAATGTGCTTGGCCTTACTTCCATCATTTTCTGCTTGCTTACTGATGGGGTTGTTGATGCTGTAAGATTGCATCTCTTACAGTCTTTTTATTACTAGATCCTAAGAAAAAATGGAGCTATTGGACATTAGTGGAATATTTCCATTAGTTGAGGCTTTCCTCTAGTTAGGACAAAGGGGTATTTTACCTGTTACCCCTGTCAGATGTTTGAATAATAAAGGAGCTGTTGTCTCCTGTCTTTTCTTTCTTCCCTTTTAAGGGGAGCTGAATATCTTTTGAATGCTGTTGCCTGAATATGCCATCTGCCTTGTTTGAGGAAGATGGTTCTTGGCAGAAAAAGCAGTGGTATCTAATCTGAAATTCTAAATTCTCTGAGCATATTGCCAAGCAGAGGTGAAGTCTACTAGACAGAGTTAGACTTCAGTCTCGCTCCTAGTATAAGAACATTTCCCATTTGTTTTTACCATATGTTAGGACATGATAATGTAACTCACATGGGATTTAAAAAGAAATAGCTTGCATTGGGCAGGGGAGTTATGTCTGGAAAGATAAACACTTGCTTGGATAGAGAATTATGGGGGTTTTATCATTACATTTCTACTTCCTTAAGGAAGTCCAAAAATGAGCAAAATATGTCATGTTATTTTAAGGTGTTGTGGGTTTTTTTGGTTTTTTTTCTAATGAAGAATTTGTAAGCAAATGAGAAGACAGAGTAGGATCACCATGTCAGTCCTGCTGAGGAGTGGCTCCCTCATTGGCATCACTATGGCATTTCTTCTGGGCCTTGCCCAAAGTCATGACCGGGTGGCACTATCTGAGAGGACAGATCAAGGCTGATCTTGATCAAAGCTGTTAGAAAAATCAGTCTCCGCAACCACTTTCTTTTCTGATTATACTCCAAAGTTAAATGTTTGTGCATCTTGTGTTTCCCAATAATGCTTTTTCTCTTCTGTGCTTTTTTTAAAAATCTAGCTCAATGAATACTTTTCTCTTTCATGAAAAAGAACTTTATAGCAGTATATTTTGTTCTAATATTTCTACTATTTTTACTACGTAAAGTAAAAATAAAGATTGTTGTTTATTAGTATCAAAACATTATTTATTGTATTAGGGCACATTTGCCACAACACTTTGTGTTTGAGATTGTTTTCCTCTCTATTAGCTGTTTGTAATAGTTCTCTGAAAATGACTGCTAATAAATTACTTGTTGACAGAGGTGGCTTTAAGAGTGGCTTTTTGGTTTTATTGCTGTTTTAAAACAGATGATGTTGTTTTCAGGGGAATGAACTTCTCTTTTCCCCCAAGGAAAGAGCTGCTTACATTTCAGTGCTCCAGAAATGAGTTTTAGCTGAAAAGCCAGTAATGTGGGCAGTAATTACAGAAGAGCAAAATGGACAGGAGATAATATTTGTTGTGAAAACAAAAGCTGCTAAAAATATTTTTCCATTCAAACATAAACTTATTTTGTGGATTCCTAAAATAAAAATAAAAAGGTTGTGGTAAACATACTCTAGATTAACTCAGTGGAACAAAAATTCATTTTCTTTGTGTTTTCTTTTTCGCTCTTATTAATGCTAATGTTAAGGGAAATTGCATTGTGATTTATAATTGACTGGCAATGAAATACCAGCCTCCTCTTCTTGAGAGCCATGGCGATGTCAAAAGGCTCTCTGTAACAGGCAGAGGTGTTTATGGATGAGTTTCAAATTCTTCTCCAACGCCTACACAGTCTCATGTGTACTGGAAGTCACCAGGAGCTGCTACAAGAAGATGAATGTTGAGAATACAGTTACAGCTCAAGTGATGGATAGCAGTGCTAAATACAAATATATAAGATAGTCATAACTTCAAAGTGATTGCTTTTCAATCTTTTTGGTTGTTAACTTGTATTTGTCATGCTGCTGTTGTTTTTTTTAAGCGCCAGTTCATTAAGGCTTTCAGACTAAATATGTTCAATGAAGCAAGTAGAGGACTTCTTAAAGGCAGTTTCTGTACTTTTTCACTCTGAATGCTTATGCTGCTTTTGGGGCATAGTGACTGCAAAGCATTAATCTTTTCAGTTGCAAAAATGTTTTATTTTTGACATAATTTCAGAGTTAACTATTTCATCTGACTGTCAGAGGAATGAGCCCTCATTGGAAATAAATTTTTAGATTGTCTTGTACAGACTGTGCAAATCTATCATAGCTTAGTTTTCTGGGATTCAGATATGATTAAAAAAATAGTAGGAAACTGTTCTGACAGTGTATTGCTTATTTAATTATAAAATGGATTTGAACTGCTAAAGTTTAAGAGCTTTTTGAATTGCCTAGACCCCTGCAGCTTTGCATGATATTGTATACATTTGTTATAAAAAATAGACATGTGCAAAAATTAGAGTTAACTGTGAAAGCTTGATTAATACACCCTTTTTTGAAAGAGAAGTAATAAAAAGTCTTCTGCTTTCCCCTCTTTTTGATATCTGAAAATCTCTTTTTGATAGTTGAAAATGCTTTTTTATATAAAGGAATATTTTTTTAATACACTTCCCCTTAATTTTTGTATGCATAAAAATATGCTAGGGCTTGCTTGTAAGACAAAATCCACTTTGTTTTCAAAGAATTCCTTCATTTTAGAAGTAACTTCTGCCTCCTCTTTTCCTGCTCCTGTGACCAAGAACACTTTCTCATTTTCAGTGAGGTTCTTTTCTTTTTTTCCTTATGTAGTGATTTTGGTTTTCCTTTCTTCTCCCTATTTGGTATGTACATGAAAGCGGATGGTCTGTCGTTCACTGGGAGCAAATCCAGATGACCTAAAGGACCCAATTAAAATAAGTATTCCACGGTATGTCCTGTGTGGGCAGGGAAAGGATGAGCACTACGAGTTTGAAATAAAGGTAAGTGCTTATCATTTGCTTTTCCTTAATGCTTTTGTTCCACTAAGTGCAATTTTTGATTTTCTTTCTCTTACATAAGTGGACTCGATATTGTTAAATTAAGAGTGGTGAGAAGAATGCACAGTATAAGACACTATAAAGACAAGCCTTTTCCAAGTGGGTTGATTGTACAGAGGAGGCTAGTGGCCAAACTCTTGGGGTGAGACATTCCAGAGCCAATGTCAGTTCAATTTGAAGAGTTCCTGAGATGAGGATTAAATGCATATTGGTTACAGGAATGTCCTTTATTGAGATGCAAGTGTCAGTTATTGAAAAGACATAGACTTGAAATATTTACCTGAAATAATGAAAGCATTATTGAAGTATTTTGCACATATGACAAAGGCTTGATTCCTTTCAGGCTCTCTTTATTGTTCTTATTTTTCCCACTCTGCATTTCCAAGGTGTTGCTTCTCCAAACTCTCAATTGATTTTCTGCTTGGGGGAAAAAAGCATATTAATTTTGTTTCCTCTGGTAACAGCCAGTGTTTTTTCAAAGCAAGATCTAAAGTCTAATTGGAAATGTGTTCTCAGTGTGTGTGGACGTATGTGTGGCTACATAACTGATGTACATGGCATCGGAGACAGAACTGGCTGTCTCCTTTACTGAATGTGCTGCCAGATGCTTTGTTAGTTGCTGTGAGGTGGAGGAGTGACCTTCCTCGCAGTGTAAAGGACCATTTTTGAACTGTGCTCTCTTTTGAAAAGGTTTTTATTAAGATGGGCGTTCTTAGCTTTGTTTGTGCTAATTAAATTTTCATTTTGAAACATACCATGCCATTTGTGGGTGGGATACTTCCTTTTGCCTGCTGAACTTTGATTTTCTTGGGGCTAGTGAAAGCCTGGAGCCAGGGAGATGCTGAGAGACAAGTAAGTGCACATGAAAATTCCCTGAGGACTCTTCTACTCAATTTCCAGCACATGAGATTTACTAGACTAGGTAATGGTCAGTGAAGATGGCTAAAGTGAAAAGGTAGCTTCTGTTCTGAATATGTTGATGGCTTTCTTTTCCAAGTATTCTCCCATCATAAAACCCATGTAAGCCTCTGTAAAATCTTAGCATGAGGGAGCAGTTGAAAGAGTATGTGCAGTTTGGCAGTTTTGGGGATGCTTCTTAGAGTCATTCCCTCACATGAATCAATCAACTGCTAATGCTCTTTCGTTTCCCTTCAGGTCTCTGTGTCACAGTGGATTGCTTCTGCTGTAGTCAGGATTTAGCTCCATGCTATAATCCACAGACCTTCCACAAACTTTTCTATTTTAAACCTTTTCTGTGCAGAGCTCCTAGCTCTACTTTGATCTGTATTAATCTTCAGAAGCTCCTACAGTTCTTCTTTAGAAAATTAGAGCACATGGGATAGTGGGTTTGTATTTTTTTTTGCCTTAAAAGTCAGGAAAATGTGGCAGAGGGTGGAGATTAAATGTACCTATTGGTTTAATCTCTTCCTCATAGGTCAGCTGTCAAAATAATTCCTGATTTCAACCTTACTTCACTTAGTTTTAGTTTATTTTCGGATCATTGAAAATATATGTCGGTTGTGGGAAAGGACTGAGGTGTTGCTAGTCTCATTTCCTTTGCTAAATCCTAAATAAGCTTTCTTCAGCAAGGTTCCTCTTGCTTTCAGGAAAATGGGGTGACTGACCTATCTGCATCTTATACCACTTTAGAACCTGACAAAGTGACAAGTGATGATCGAGTACAATTTTAAGACAGTCCCCAAAAGTGTGAATCCTAGGTACCTTGGAGTTCTTTTCTTCAACAGAGGTTTCTAGTCATTGTGTTTGTAGTTAAATCCTGCATATTGTTATATAGAGGAACAAATATAATAAATTTCTGTATATAACAAATATATAAATTTCTTCTTGTGACACACAGTAGTAAAGTGTTTATATGCCAGAAGAGAGAGAATTAGTTCCACTTTCCTTGGCACCTTCATGGTCAATTCATAAGTCTTTCAACCCTAACATACTATCAATGATATTATGTTTTAGTGCAGGTTCAGCATCTTGTTGATAGGAACAGGCCAGCAGGATGTTCTGTCCACTCAGGTTCTTTCACTGGATACAGATCCTAATTAAAGATATTGAGTGAGTCCCACAAGAAGTGACTGGAGAGAATTCAAAAAGGAAGAAACTGCTAATTTATTAGAGCTAACACAGCGCCTTCTTTTGCAGCAGGAATATGTCATGGAGCTGTTTGTGTTGGTCTGCCATTAAGTATTCTGTATGAATTGATTGATTCATCTCCAGAAAAGCTTCCATTTGAGTGACAGTTTTATGTGTTGTCTTTAAAGACATGATGAAACAGTAATAGCTTAATCAGGTTTAAACATAATTAGGTTAGAGTTGAATTAGTATGCCAGAGAACTATTCTTGTATTCTCTCCTTCCTTTCATGTTGCGTCAGGATATTCAGACAAGGCTGTGCTAGAAACAGTGTGCGAAGAGCTTTTGCACCAATAAAACCAGAGGCATCTGTTACGACAGTGCCCATGGTTGCAGGGAGTACCTATGGTTGGCAGAAGGAGCAGCAAGGCAGCAGGGAAGGTGGAACTCCAGCTCTCAAAGAGACACGAAGGATCTCCTCAGAGCAGGTGATGGAAACAAAGTCTGGAATCAAGCACAACCCTGCAGGGATCCTCTGATAATAGTGAAAGGTGTAGATAAGCTCATTCTTAATCAGCTTTTCCTCATTGTTCTGAGTTCCCTCCTTCTATTTATCCTGTTTGGTATTCTTTCAAAACTGGTTTTCTTGTGTTTCAAAGCCTTTTAGTGATGTCAGACAAGTACGCTAAAAGAAAAGATCCAGGTAGATGCAGCCTAAAGCAGTGCTTTCTTTCAGATTCAGTTGCATTTCTGTTCAACCAGATGCTGTGTTGGACTGCTCAAAAAGTCAGCTTTTCTAATCTAAATTTATTTCTGAGTTTGGACTGTTGCAGTGTGGGAGTAAAGCAGAGGCAGTTCTCACTGATACATAGTTCTTTAAGAAAATGATGCATGCCCCATAACTGCCTAAATTAGTAAAAAGTCTAATATTCCGTTAACTTTATCAGATTAATACCTTCATTAATAATACAGAAAAAGGCTACGAGAAATTTTTAGAAAACTTCTGTCTTTTCCGATGCTGTTTTTGTAGTGTGAGGAACAGTTACAACAAGGTCCATTTGAGGAAATATGAGTTCTGATGATGACTGTAGACAGTTTAACCAGCCCAGATAAAGAAATTCAGCATTTCCTGTTTTTTTCTAATTGCTTTCAGAATCAGATGGAATATTGCTTTTTTTTTTCCTCCCCCAGCCATGGTGTTACTTCTGTTGCTATGGGGCAAAAAGAGGACAAAGTCTGTGATGTACTTTACTGTGGGATCAATTGAAAATTTCTCCTAGGTTATTTTCTATCAGTCATCATAAGAAGAAAAGATAAAGAGACGTGACTGTGATATCTCCTTTCAGATTTCTAGGTTTTACATAGGAAATGGTGCCTTTGAGTCAGAAAAACAAAACAACACACAATTCTGAGGCAAATCTAGGATAAAATATTGCAATTACCTGCTAGTTCTCATTACAAGAATTTGGAAAGTAAACAAAGCAAAGCAAACAAGGAGCATGACAGGGACCAAGTCGGGTTAAACCAACCCACCAAAACACAGTTCTTAAGCAGCACAGATGCATGGCTTTGCTGTTTTCCTTCCTGTCCATCTCTAACTAAAGCTAATAAATAATTGGCTGCAGGCATTTTGATTTGGGTGAGATTTGTGCCACCCTATCACCTAGGCAGCTGTCTGATGACATCCCTGCTCTTCCCCAGGCTGTGTGTCTGGAGGAGTCCAGGGTGCCTAGTGCTAGGTTCCTCCTCTTGTGTGAAAACCCCTGGGAAAAAAAGAGGTCCCTTTTGAATAAGAATAATATACAAATTAAATTATTGCAGCGTATTTTCACAACTGTAAAATATTAAATGACAGAATTAAAGCAAAAAGAATGCAGTGAAGAGTAACATCTTTACTTTATGATTAGCTATTGCACTTTACCATTGTCTGTTCAAACATTAAAATGACACAGTCCTCTGCCTTAATTATTCAGAACAGGATGGTTAATTGGTTGAGATCAGTGTAACTTGCATATTCCTGAACAGTTATTAATTTTTTTTTTAGTTAAACCTGCCTAAGAATGTTAAATCTGTTCACCTTAGTTGTAAAGTTTGACACACTGTTAATGATATGTTGAGGGAATGTAGTCTGTTGGGCAGGTGTCCTAAAATGACAGAATTGTGAAGGCTGGAAAAAGCATTTAAGATCATCAAGTCCAAATGTCAACCCAGCAGCACCAACATATTCTCCATTAAACCATGTCCTCAAGTGCCATATCCACCCTTTTCTGAACACTTCCAGAGATGGTGACTCGTAGTAGCAGTGAAATTTATTGGTCATACGAAAGACAAATTTTTTAAGAAATAATGAGTCGTGGTTGCATGCTGCAAGAACTTACGCTATAATGTTTGTGAAAAATTTTGAGAAGGCCGGTTTTGTTTTCCTTCATCTTCAGTTTAAAATTGAGGTAAAAATAGGAAAATGCCCACCCTAAACCTCATTTCTCTTGTCATAAAACACGCAATAATTTCGGGTTTTTAAAACACTTCCCCTAATTTCCCTGTTCCATCTACAGCTGCAAAGGCATCAGGGATGGAGAAGAGTGGACCAGGGATGATTTTGTTGCAAGCACAGGGTTAGCAGCATTTGTGCTCAGTTTCTTCTGGCTTTGTTGCTCTGATTTCTGTTTCTCTTACTGAGTTATCCTACCCCATTGCAACTTTCTTTCCCTCCATAACTTTTTTGATACATTCAGTAGTGAGAAAACTGCTTGTTAATTTTAGGAGTCACTTTAAGTTTAAAAAGCCTGTGCCTTTGTGAGACGTGTCTTGTGAAATTGCTTATTTTTTATCTTCCTGCATGAAATCATAGCTAGACAAGGTAATGCCACATATTAGGCCTACTTGATTCAAAACACAGCAGTGTTCAGTTTTAAGCAATGCCAGTTGGCTCTCTCCATCTCTGCTAGTTCAGTGTAGAATTATGTTCACTCACCCTGCAGCTTGGCTTCTTGGATCACCAGAGCTGCACAGAGGCTTTTGACTGTAAAGTCAAATGCTCTAGTCACAGCACTTTAATGACCCACTTGAAATGTGCTTAATTAATGTCACCTAATTTCAGATAGTGTTTAGTACCTCAGTTCTAGTGGGAATTTTGCAAATAACTGATGGTAAGGTTGGTTTGCCCTCCCTCTTTGCTCCTGTTACACATTCTATTCACAGGAGTAATTGTGTTGATTTTAAGAAAACTTCCTGTATAAAGGAATGTTCATCTCCATTTTGAAGGCACAGACCAAGAGTGTCTTAAAGGAATATCTTCTACTAAAAGCTGGTATAATATTTTACTCTACAAACCAGAATCCCATTCTATGTGGTAATGAACTCTGTGTGTCCAAGAAATGTGTGTTTATTAATTGTCAATATCTATGTATAAGAATATGCAGTTCTGTGAATATTTCCTGAGGCTACACTGCTCTTATTCTGGATGATATTCATTCATTAATGGAACACCCACTGATTGTAATACTGGGAGTTAAATAGCTGCACCAAGAAGGGATTGGGGATTGGGAATGTTTTAAAGTTTACAGTCTTGTCAAACCACTGTGAATTAAGGAATTAATGCATTGAGGTATTTTTTTTGCTTGGCAGTCATCACTCCTTATTAAATAATGTTCTGTCACTGTAATGAAAGAAAAATTAAGTAAACATATAAAAGTTTTTGGATTTAAGACTGCTAACAGCTATCCATTTTAATCTAATAACCTTACATATTGCATGAGGTTTAGTGTTGTACACTGTGTGACTTTACTTCTGTTTCTTCTTTTTATATTGTCTGCTCTAGATAACAGTCTTGGATGAGACATGGACAGTATTTCGGCGGTACAGTCGTTTTCGAGAATTGCATAAAACTTTAAAACTGAAGTACCCAGAGGTAAGTTTTTGTAAAACTTCTTTTACAGAAAAGGGTAGATACTTGAAGAAAAGTGGTTTGAAATATGTTTACTCAAAGAGGGAGGTGATTTCACACAGCCAGCACAATTTCACCAACATAGTTCCTGCCTGACCCATCTAGTGACCTTCTGTGATGGAGTGGCTATATCAGCACACATGGGAAGAGCTGTGAGTGTCCTCTCTTTTCGTCTGTAAGGCCTCTGACATGGTGTCTTGGTTTGAGACAGCACTCTGAAATGAGTAACCTTCCCCTTCATTCCATCCAGTCCCTTCCCACCAGTAAGGAGTGACGTACAAGTAGACATAATCTCTGCCAGAAAGAGAGAGGCTCTGCTCCTGTAGTCTTCTCTCCTGGAGCAGGTAGCCAATTCATTTGGACTGGCTTGCTGGAGCAGGGCTGCCTGAGGCAACTGGCAGATACGCACTGAGCTCACCCCAAGGCAACTCAAAATAGCTAACTTCAATTTCTCTGAGATAGAGGAAAAAGACAAAACGAAAAGAGATCCCAAAAAGGGAGGAAAAGTCTTTGCCTGAGCAAAAACCAAACAGCCAGCAAAACAAATACCATGCGGTAAGGACCGGGAGCTGCTTGGGAGGGCAAGTTTTTAAAAAACCCACAATAGCACCCCCTCACGCAGACAAGGTCCCTGGCTGCAGAGTCTGAAGGAAACTAACAATTCTTGGACACACATAGATACGGAATACAGTAGCATTATGGATCATCCCAGGACACATGGTCCCCACAACATCCTTTTCTGTAAATTGGAAGGAGATGGATTTGATTGGTGCACTGTTTTGGTGGATGAGGAATTGCTTGGATGGTGACATCCACTGGGGGGCGATCAGTGCCTTAAGGTCCACATGGACATCAGTGAAAAGTGGTATCCCTCAGGATTCCATATTGGAGCCAGTGCTGTTAAGTATCTCCATTAGCTGACACAGAAGGAGCAAGCATACCCTCAGCAATTTTGCAGATGACACCAAGCCAAGTGCAGCACACAAACATGAGGGATGGGATGCCATCCCGTTGGACCTAGATGAGTTCAAAGAATAGGTGCATGGGAATCTTATGAGGTTCAACCAGGCCAAGTACACCGGGGTGCGGGCAGTTCCCGGTGAGAGTATGGGATGTGGGATGAGGGGATTCAGAGCAGCCCTGCTAAGAAGGATTTTGGGTGTGCTGTGGATGAGAGGCTGGGTGTGACCCAGCAATGAGTACTCACAGCCCTGAAAGCCAATCGTGTCCTGAGCTGCAGCAAAAGAGTGGCCTGCAGGTCTAGCAAGGTGATTCTCCACTTGGTGGCTTTCCAGTTTCTGCAAAATGAAAAATTGATCTGACCACTTTGGAGTCTCTGGTCATTCAGGAGGAGGAGCTGTGCCTGATGGAGCTTTAGTTCATTGGAGTGAGTGTTTATGGAATTGCAGTTTTTAGTTTTCACATATAACTTTTAATTATTAACATTTTTCTTCTTTCCTGCATGTTCCCTTGGATATTAGAAGAAATAAATCATTCAAGCAATGAATGTGACCGTGACTTGAGAGATAGCACAAGTAAAGAAGCTTGGGCCATTTATTCATGGGCAGTATATTAAAAAATATGAATATGTTCAAGAAGGAGAGACATGAAATAGTGTGCACGTGCTTTCTTGGTCTTTGTTAACATATGCTTTAAGCTGAAAATGAAATGAGCATGGAACAGACCTTGAGTCTGAGGCTCAAGATTGTATGCCTATCAAAACAGTATGAAAATCAGAAATGGAAACTACTGTGCAACAAATATCTAAGAAAAGGTTTAAATAAGAAAAAGGAGAGAGAGAAAATAAAATTAAGTAATCTTTTTTAAATGACAGTTTGTTTTTTTTTTTCTAAGGTAGTCATCCAGTTCACAAGGAAAAGGGCCACCTGAAAGCCTGTGCAGACTGAGTTTCCCCACTTAGGAAATGTTCTAGAGTAGTCTTCTTCAGAGTTGGTTATTGGTCCTGACAGTACACTGGGGAACAACTTAATTCCTTAACAGTTGCATCAGAGGGAGATCAGCTTCGTTCTTGTAGGTAGTAATTGGATTCAGGAGGAATCTGATGTTCTTAAAGCCACTATTAAAATGTCCTGTGTGCTGCAGCATATAAATTTCACCTTTTTGAATCAAGCATTTGTGACTGACAGCACAAATTCAGGCTTTTCTTGGTGTTACAGGAGGAAGTGGTTGTTTTTTTATTCTTATTTATTTGCTTGTTTTAAAGAACCATGAGAACATGAATAGTGTTATTAGGTCAAAATAAAGTCCAGATCCAAGAGTGTACAGCAGAATATCCTAGCCTAGAGCCACAGGTACATAGTTTACTTCATCTTGGAGTCTTCACAACTGAAGTTTTTGTTGTCTTTAACAGTTCATAGTTAATATTTTTCATGGGGCTTTTATCTGTATTTTAAGTTCTCTACACTACTCACTTTATAAGTATCTTATAAAGGCAGTTTTCTTCTGCAGTTTAATTTCTTTTATCATCTTCTCTCAGTGGTTTTGCTTGCAAGGTCAATACATTCACTAGTCTAATGTGCCACTTCGTTCCTTATTGACCCTTCTGTATTTCCATGTGCTTGTGTCTTAGGTAAACTTACCGAGATTCACATCTAATGCATTAATAGAATTATTGGTTTAGTTTCGCCAAAGCATGAGTGTCCAATTGCCATGTAGGAAACACATGATATTTTTGTGAAGCTATCTGTTCCTTTGTGAAGAAGTTTTGTAAGTCACTGCAAATACCAACTCTTATGAAGTTGCCAATAATATCTTTTTCCAGTCTTGATTGAGCTTTTACTTCACAACAACTTTCACTAAATTATCAGAGAGGTTCAAATATGCTCATGTTTGCTAAATACTGAGCATGCTAAAGATTAGGAGAAGCAAGATAAACATTTGATCATGTCAGCTAGTGGTTTTAGATGAGTACTGGCACGTAAGTACCTGTTCTGGAAACCTTTGCAGCACCGATGATGTCTTCTCTGTTTTACACAGTTCAGGCTGTTGTGTTGTGTCTATTCCTGCTTTGAGACATGGAACACCACAAGGGAATGGCAGGTTTGTGGGCAGAAGAGACCTATATAATATGCAGTGGGTTTTTTCTACTCATCAGCATTTCTACAAATTACTGTGTCTTTGTTTATCAGAGGGGAAAAGCAAGTTGTGATGGATGAAAGATGAAATATTGTGTGCTGCAGTAAAGATTTGGCATTTGTTTTCTTTGAAGGAATTTCATTAACAATGTTGCATATGTGAATGACTGATGGCTTTCCATATTTTTACCTTTATTTAAAATAGCTTTAATTTATGGTAATTTTGGATTAGTTTTGCAATGTGAGTATCAGTTCAGTTTGTTTGGTAAATCAAAATTATCTGTCTGCTTCTGCTCATCTGTCATTGAACTAATTTAGGATTCACCATGATGCTAAAATGTGTTTTAATACCAAACTTGGCAGAGTTGTGTCTTTATTCACTATGTATTATTCCAAAGAAACTTGATCCTTAAAAGGATCTTATCAGAATCTATCTGAGTTGAGTTTTATTTTGCACAGTTCACCTTCCCACTCTAAATTAATATTTATAATGAACAGCGAAAATACTGTGGGCATGTTTAATATATGAGTGTCCTGCTTTTAGAAGTGAACTTTACAGTTCATTAGTTGCTCAGCTCTGAGTTACTATATCAGTATTTTAATAATTTGCTGATCTTGCATTTCATGTTTCTGCCACTGAATTCCCAAAGAGATGTCTTAGCAAACTGATTTATTGGAAGGTTTAAAAAAAAAAAAAAAAAAAAAAAAGTATCTCTTTCAAAAGCAGAAACTAATCTAATATCTTCTGGTCTTACAAGATGTCATATATATTATATATCTGCACATTTCTTCTAATGTAATTAAGAGGCTGCTGACCACTGCGTATCTAACTAAAATGTGTCACATGCAAATTTTGAAAGACTCTGAAGAAGCTGCAGCGGGGTGAGACTGAGCCAGTGGCAGATAACTACCAAGTATTTAACAGTGTCTGTTTTTTGGGGGGCCTACATCACTGTCATTTGCCCAGCTCCAGCTTTCTTACACTGCTAGATTGTTAATGACCGTTTTATTACTTTTGGATTCTTAATTAGCACCATACTTGGCTTTCGGTTGCAGAAGTCTCTAATGAATGCACTTTTTGTTTGTTATTAGTCAGAGAAGAGAGTGAATGGACTCTTCATTCTCAGTAGAGAAGTGAGAACTTCCATAGTTGGATTCTCCTGTTTTTCCCTCTGTCTTCATCTTTTCTTACCAGTTACTCGGTTTGGAATAGTAACAGAGGTTTGGTTTCTGCAGAAAACCTTCCTTTCTGATCTACATCTTGCTGCAAGGGAAATCTCACTCTCCTAAACTTTATTACTCTTCTAACACTTTCTTGTCTCTACCCTCTTTCAAAGGAGAGCAGAGGAACAGTTCTTATTTGTCTTTCTCCTAACCAAATCCAAGGTTTATAAGGTCCCTCCTTCATGTGGGAGTCCTTAAGTCCCACTTGCATTTGTGGGGCTTTCA